>NC_084570.2:5897500-6187500 GCF_033978685.3 Nerophis lumbriciformis | reverse complement strand
AATTATCATCATCATTAGGGTTACTTTCGCTCTTTTAGGAATCCCTCCGTAGACTCTAACCATTGACATTTATCTTGAGCCAGTCTCTGCCAAGTGAGGCCTATGTGTTGTGTAAGATCATCTCTCTCCATCTTTTTCTCAAGCCTTTCTGTTCATGAGGAGTCCATTCGCTCCAGGGGTTCTTAGCACTCTATGCCCCGTGTCCCCGAACTTGGGGCCATTTCTTATTCTTGTCTATCATGTAATAATTATTAATATCATAGTAATAATTATTATAAAGACATACAAATAAAAGGTAAATTAGTAGCTGTGATGGTGCATCTTATATTACACTACTTTGTGTGTCTCCACAGAGCATCTGTAGGACTTTGTCAGGTTGTGGGCAGTGGATCGATACAGAAATGTTCAACTACGATGGCCTGACTCCTCTCCATGTTGCTGTCCTGTCTCACAATGCTGCTGAGGCGGAGTTGAGGGCTCTCGATCACACTCGTGCGCACCTGCAAGGGGAGTTGCTGCAACGTAAACACGTGTACGCTCAATGCGTGGAGACCCTGCTGACCATGGGCTCCTCCTGCGGGACAAAGGTAACTCAGTCGTTACACTAGCGGCGGCCAAAGTGCAGCCTGTGACACAATTTTATTGGCCTGTTATACAGTAGATACCATATCATACCATACCAACTTTATTTATAAAGCCCTTTAAAAACAACCACAGTTGTAACACAAAAAGCTGTACACCACAAACAAGTGCATTTATAGCAAGCATAAAAGTACAGGCATAAATCATGTCATTTAAAACAGGTAAAATTTAAAAAAAAAGATCGGATGAAAAAATTATATTAAAGGGGAACTGCACTTTTTGGGCAAGTTTTGCCTATTATTCACAATCATTATGAAAGACATGACAATGGATGAATGAATTTTTTTAATGCATTCTAAATATTAAATATGCGATCAAAAGTCAGCAATGGGAGCTGCTCTATAATTCCTATTTCTTGAAAACTAATTTATCACGGTCCGGCCGGAAACCAAATACTGTAGTGCTGCACTGAAACAGCGGGACCCCGCTGCTAGTAGAGAAGAGCAATACATGCGTTCGTCAGCCTGAGAAAGTCCCCAATAACTCCCTAGAAGTCCCTAAATATATACATATATATATATACATTTATATATATATATTTATATATATATATATTTATATATATATATTTATATATTTATATATATATATATTTATGTATATATATATATATATATTTATGTATATATATATGTATATATATTTATGTATATATATATTTATGTATTTATATATATATATTTATTTATATATATATTTTTTATATATATATATATATATTTATATATATATAAATATATTTATATATATAAATATAAATATATATATATATAAATATATATATATATATAAATACATAAATATAAATATATATATAAATATATATACATAAATATATATATATATACATAAATATATATATAAATATATATATATAAATATATATACATATATATATACACACATAAATATATATATATATAAATATATATATATAAATACATATGTAGATGGAGAGACCTGGTTGCTATGGTCGGCTCTACGCGCCCTGAAGTGCAAGAGGACTAAGTAAGTAAGTAAGCATAAATATATAAATATATATACATATATATATATATACATAAATATATATATATATATAAATATATATATATAAATATAGATATATAAATATATTTGTATATATATATATATATATATATTTGTGTATAGGGACGGCGTGGCGCAGTGGAAGAGTGGCCGTGCGCAACCCGAGGGTCCCTGGTTCAATCCCCACCTAGTACCAACCTCGTCATGTCCGTTGTGTCCTGAGCAAGACACTTCACCCTTGCTCCTGATGGGTGCTGGTTAGCGCCTTGCATGGCAGCTCCCTCCATCAGTGTGTGAATGTGTGTGTGAATGGGTAAATGTGGAAGTAGTGTCAAAGCGCTTTGAGTACCTTGAAGGTAGAAAAGCGCTATACAAGTACAACCCATTTATCATTTATCATTTATATATATATATATATATATATATATATATATATACATATATATATATTTGTGTATATATATATACATAAATATATTTGTGTGTGTATATATATATATATATATATATATATATTAATAATTTATGCTAGAGTAGCTGGAGCCAACCATTAACTCCTGACCAATCGCAACAGAGTAGGTGTTGTCCAAGCAGGAAGCTATACAAAAAAAAATGCGTATTTGTCCTGTGCATAACTGAGTTTAAAAAACCCTGAAAGGAGCATCCTTCAGTTTTCTGCTAGACACAATTCAAGTACGTTGCAAAGAGTAGAAATGAATACCGAGACATGTTTTCTCGCTCCTTCCCCCAGGATTTAAAGAGTGGACGGACATGTTTGCACATGGCCGCCCTGGAAGCCAATGTTCAACTGTTAGACATCATCCTGCAGCAGCCGTCTGCAGCGAGCAGCGTGAACATTAAGGTGATATCCCTTGAAGACAGCTGGCCTCTCTTCTGGTTGTTTATAGTGTGTGTGTGTGTTTCAGACGTTCAGCGGGAACACGGCCCTGCACATTGTCAGTGCCTTGCAAAACCACCCGACTCAGCTGCAAGCCTTGGCCATGCTGATGAGGGCAGGAGCCGACCCCGGGGTCAGAAACATGGACAATGAGTCGGCCTGTCAGCTGGTGCCTGCGGGAGACACTGGGGAGAAAGTAAGATGGCAGCGAACAAGATGTGAAAAACTTCATTAACTTCCTTTCTTTTTCTGCCTGCAGGTGTGTCAGATGCTGAGAGGCCAGCATGTTCCTACTTAAAACAGACCACTGTCAGTCAGACAGTCCATATGCAGATATTTGTTGCTCACGCAGCAGATGTTGGTTGTTTCAGTGAAACAAATCAGCTTGATGTAAAGCTCAATGAGCAAATACTTCATTTTTTGTACCTCATCATATAAAGTTACTTTATGCACTAGAATTAACTTGTATAGTGGCACGTAAATCATCAGTACACTTAACCATACTAAATGTAAACATTAGCACATTTAACAATACTAAGTGTGAAAATAAGTGCACTTAACAGTTCTAGATGTAATAATGAGTACACTTAACTATACTACCTTTTAAGATAAGTTCACTTAACTGTATTAGGTGTAAAGATGAGTACACCTAACAGTACTATATGTGAAAGTTAGTCCACTTAACTGTACTATATGTAAAAATGAGTCCACTGAACAGGTCTAAATGTAAAACTGAGTCTACCTAACAGTACTAGATGTAAAGATGTGTACACTGAACTGTGCAAGCTGTAAATATGAGTACACTGAACAGTTCTAGATGTGCAAATAAGTCCACTTAACAGTTCTAGATGTAATAATGACTACACTTAACTATACTACCCTTTAAGATAAGTCCACTTAACTGTACTAGGTGTAAAGATGAGTACACCGAACAGTACTATATGTGAAAGTTAGTCCACTTAACTGTACTATATGTAAAAATGAGTCCACTGAACAGGTCTAAATGTAAAACTGAGTACACTTAACAGTACTAGATGTAAAGATGCGTACACTGAACTGTGCTAGCTGTAAAGATGAGTACACTGAACAGTCTAGATGTGCAAATAAGTCCACTTAACAGTTCTAGATGTAAAAATTAGTCTGCCTAACTGTACTAGATGTAAAGATAAGTCTGCTTAACAATACTAGGTGTAAATATAAGTCCACTTAACAGTACTGTGTGTAAAAATGAATACACTTCACAATACTAGGTGTAAACTATTAGATATAAAAATGAATGCACTTAACAGTGCTGAATGTAAAATCAGCACACTTATTACTAAATGTAAAAAATAATACAATCAACAGTACTAGATATAAAAATGAACGCACTTAACAGTGCTGAATGTACACTTAGGTGCAAAATGTAAACATCAGTACACTTAATACTAAAAGTAAAAATAGTATACTTAACAGTATTAAATGCAAATATATCAGTACGGAAATCAAACCTGCGTACACTCAAGATTAATTATGTAAGATGAGTGTACTTAGCAGTACTACATGTAAAGATGAGTCCATTGAACAGTACTAGATGTCAAAATGAATACACTCCACTGTACTTGATGTAAACATGACTACACTTTACAGTCCAAGATATACAAGTTAATGCACTAATAGTACTGAATGTAAACATCACTACACTTAACAGTACTATATGTAAACATGATTCAACTTAGCAGAACTAAATGTAAATATCAGTACACTTAACAGTATCTAATGTAAAATGAGTACACTTAACATAACTAAATAGATATATACATATATTGAATGCAAACAGAACACTTATCAATACTGAATGCAAACATAAGTACATTTAACAGTACTTAATGTAATACTTAGTACACTTAACAGAACTGTATACAAATATCAGTACTGAATGCAAACAGATACACTTATCTGTACTTTGTTAAAAAAAAAAAAGTACACATAACTATTAAATGCAAACATCAGTTCACTTAACAGAACTTAATGTACAAATGCATACTCGTAATAGTACTGAATGCAAACATAAGTACACTTAACAGTACTTCATGTAAAAGTTAGTACACTCAACATAACTGAATACAGTTATATACGCTGAATGCAAACATAAGTACGCTTAACAGTACTAAATGTAAAAATGTGTATACTTAACAGTACTGAAATCAAATATCAGTACTGAATGCAAACGTAGATACACTTATCTGTACTTTATGTAAAAATAAGTACACTTAACAGTGCTAAATGCAACCTTTAAAGTGCACAGCCAAGAAATTTTTTTATGGGATTTTTGTTTGACAATTGCAAATCAAATGGGATGTTACAGTGGAACCAGCTGATGATTGTGCCGCTTATGTGGACAACATCAAGTCCTGGATTACTTAATCATTTCTATAAAAAATGTGTGCGTTTATGTAGCCATGTCTTGTAGCGTTGTTACCGTCATTATTATCGCCACTACTTATACTGCATTAAATCATGCACACAATAACTTCCTGTTCAGTGTGAAGCCAGCTTCCAAATAAAAGCATGGCATTATTTACCTGGATTCTACCAAAACAAATAAAATGCAGCAGTCTTTTTGGAGCTTGTTAACCACCAAAAGATTTGTGCAAACTTAGTCGTCAAGACATACAATGAACTTACTGCAGCAGCTCTGTTAGGAAAGAGTATAAAATAAAATATGCACGAAAGAAGGATTTTGGTTGTGTCGACAAACAGTTTCCACTGTAGTTTCTTTCCTGTTTTTATATGGTTGATACTTATGCTGTATGACTCAATTCACACACTTTATCAATAAAACTGTCAGCTGTGGTGTTGGTTGAGGTGAGTTTGTACTACCATTTCACAGACAATGAAAATGTGTATTAATGTTTGTGCTATGGCGCCATCTTTTGGACCATCCATAGCGGTTCTGCTTGAAATGATGCCTCATTCATAACTACACGCAACATTTGTAAGTTTTACAATATAACTAAAAGAATTCATACTTACTAAACCATCCCATGTGTAATGTGTTTTAATGCATATTTGTATGTGCTATTGTAATCAAGCTAGCGTTGTTAGCTATAGCAAATGTTAACTTGTTTAACAAGTGTCTTAAGTTAGTATCATTGGCATTCTTTTTGTGCTGTTTCAGTTTCGTAAATTCACCAAAACGTCACAGTGGAGTTACTGAGTCTGTTTAGCTGATTGGAGAGCTAGATTCTGCAGCAAGTGGGTGATGACTTCTGTTTTGTTTGATCTACCATCTTACTGCCGTGTGACAGGCACCGTTTGAAAACAATTAAAGGTATGGAAATAAATATTTACACCAAAAATGATGCATGTATAAACACAGATTAATCAGGCAATATAATTTGATTGTACATGTTTCGACTGGTGCGGCTAATATATGTAAAATATATTTTTTTCCTCTAAAATTCAGTGTTTGCACTCTGTAACCTGAAAAATGCAGTACTCACTTTTTAATGTGGATTATTGTGATTAATCACAAGTTATTAGTCTCTTGCATAATTTATATTACCTTATAAAAACCAAGCATATTTATCATCATCCATTAAAACAAATTGTTTTATTTGAATGCACGTCGTTTATTTGCTCAAATTCTTATCTAAAGTCCAGTCCGGGTGTATTTTGGATTGGAATTTGCCAGTGAGCACACCAGTCGAAACATGTACAATGAAATTAAATTGGTTGATTAATCTGTGTGAACATACAGGATCAATGCGATCATTTTTTGGTGATTAATCACGTGTTAAAACGTTGTTAAAGTACCAATGATTGTCACACACACACTAGGTGTGGCAATATTATTCTCTGCATTTGACACATCACCCTTGATCACCCCCTAGGAGGTGAGGGGAGCAGTGAGCAGTAGCAGTGGCCGCGCCCGGGAATCATTTTTGGTGATTTAACCCCCAATTCCAACCCTTGATGCTGAGTGCCAAGCAGGGAGGTAATGGGTCCCATTTTTATAGTCTTTGGTATGACTCGGCCGGGGTCTGAACTCACAACCTACCGATCTCAGGTTGAGAGCCCTAAATTAAACTGATATTCAATTATAATAGAGAACAAATTCACTACAACGCGAATCCACAAAGTAGAAAAAGGGACAAAAAATCCTCAATCATCTTCTTTATGTCTGAGAAGCGTCACATTTAACGTACAAATATCGCCTTAAAGCAAGCAGGACAGGAATGCATCAATACTCGTTTTGGCGTTACAGAGAGGAATGGAACATGGACAAACACTCACAGTGTGTCGGCTGCTTATATGGCACCTCCTCATCTTTTCTTACAGTATTTCACCAAAGACAAACGTTCATTTTGTACCGCTTGTCCCTTTTGGGGTCGCGGGATGTGTTGGAGCCTATCTCAGCTGCATTCGGGCGGTAGGCGGGGTACACCCTGGACAAGTCAAAGACAAACGTAAACAATCTAAAACAGTGGTTCTTAACCTTGTTTCATATGCGCATTCACCGAACCCTTCTTTAGTGAAAAATAAATGTTTTATTTTTTTCAAATTCAAGACAAATTTATATGTTTTTGGTAACACTTTAGTATGGGGAACATATTCTAAGTAACAAAGACTTAATTTAGAGTTATTTGGACACTAGGGGAACATATTCTAAGTAATAAAGACGTAATTTAGAGTTATTTGGTTAGGGTTAGGGTTAGAGGGTTAGGGTTATAATAAGGCCAATAAGGCATTAATAAGTACTTAATGACTAGTTAAGAGCCAATATGTTACTAATTTGCATGTTAAAAAGCAACTAATTAATGGTGAATATGTTCCCCATACTAAAGTGTTACCATGTTTTATTACTGGTGCACAAAATGAACCGTGCATGAACATCACCTTGTTCAAAGAACAAAACCAACACAGTGCATAAACTCACAACAAACTACACACCTGCAAATCAGTCTGACTTCTGCTGTTGCCGTATCCGTAATACGCCGATAGGGAGAAGTTTTTATTTACACGATGAGTCGGGTGTGTTTTGACCTCCGCCGAACCCCTGAGGCCGACTCACCGAACCCCTAGGGTTCGATCGAACCCAGGTTAAGAACCACTGATCTAAAACCATATATGGCATTTATAGCGTGTCAATAAATTAGAACAGAACGTCTTTGTAAGGCATGGAATGAGCGACGAGGTAATCGATCTACTGCATTGCGACACAACTAAGGTAACTACGTATCCAAACACAAAATCATGTACCGTATTTTTCGGAGTATAAGTCGCACCGGCCGAAAATGCATAATAAAGAAGGAAATAAACATATATAAGTCACACTGTAGTATAAGTCGCATTTTTGGGGGAAATGTATTTGATAAAACCCAACACCAAGAATAGACATTTGAAAGGCAATTTAAAATAAATAAAGAATAGTGAACAACAGGCTGAATAAGTGTACGTTATATGAGGCATAAATAACCAACTGAGAACGTGCCTGGTATGTTAACGTAACATATTATGGTAAGAGTCATTCAAATAACTATAACATATAGAACATGCTATACGTTTACCAAACAATCTGTCACTCCTAATCGCTAAATCCCATGAAATCTTATACGTCTAGTCCAGGGGTCGGCAACCCGCGGCTCTAGAGCCGCATGCTGCTCTTTAGCGCCGCCCTAGTGGCTCTCTGGAGCTTTTTAAAAAATGTATGAAAAATGGAAAAAGATGAGGGGAAAAAAAAATTTTTTTTGTTTTAATATGGTTTCTGTAGGAGGACAAACATGACACAAGCCTCCCTAATTGTTACAAAGCACACTGTTTATATTAAACATGATTCACTGATTCGAGTATTTGGCGAGCGCCGTTTTGTCCTACTAATTTTGGCGGTCCTTGAACTCACCGTAGTTTGTTTACATGTATAACTTTCTCCGACTTTATAGGGCGTGTTTTATGCCACTTCTTTTTCTGTCTCATTTTGTCCACCAAACTTTCCAGAGGTGAGTTTTGTTGTTATTGACTTGTGTGGAGTGCTAATCAGACATATTTGGTCACTGCATGACTGCAAGCTAATCGATGCTAACATGCTTTTTAGGCTAGCTATATGTACATATTGCATCATTATGCCTCATTTGTAGCTATATTTGAGGTCATTTCGTTTCCTTTAAGTCCTCTTAATTCAATTTATATCTCATGACACACTATCTGTATGTAATATGGCTTTTAATTTTTTGCGGCTCCAGACAGATTTGTTTTTGTATTTTTGGTCCAATATGGCTCTTTCAACATTTTGGGTTGCCGACCCCTGGTCTAGTCTCTTACGTGAATGAGCTAAATAATATTATTTGATATTTTACGGTAATGTATTAATCATTTCACACATAAGTCGCTCCTGAGTATAAGTCGCACCCCCGGCCAAACTATGGAAAAAACTGCGACTTATAGTCCGAAAAATACGGTTTTACGGTCATGGCTGAGGAATAATTGCATATTACAGCATCTTCTGTGTGTTAGCATTTACTCTCATAAATATTTGTATAATTTCTATATTCAATCCCTGCTAAAATATACATTCCGCTCTATACTGTATATATTACTGTACATTAAAGAGATTACACGTGAGACTCATCCAAGTCCAGGTCAACTGGGGAGAGGGGGAAGGGCGGTCGGCGAGGTGAGCGCTGCGGCGAGGGAGCGGACAGGAGCGGGGTGAGGAGCGGGTTCTCCGTGCCGTCGTCCTCGCTGAGCTGCAGCAGCGTGTCGCTGCGTGGCAGCAGCGTGGTGGTGTCCGCGTCACCGGGGCTCTCTCTGATCCTGGGCGGGGGCAAAGGGAGGAGCGGGGCCGAGGTCGGCAGCGTGCCCAGCACCGGCAGAGGAAGAGGCGAGGAAGTGCGGGACAGAGGCGAGCAGGCTCGCGAGAGGGGGAGCGGGGAGCAAGTGCGAGACGGCGGCGTCGGGGTGGAGGCGCGTGAGAGGGACGGGGGTGGCGACAGGCTGCTGCGGAGACCCCACTGCTCTCGTTTCTCCTTGATACTCTTAGCAGGAAGTGCCTGCGGGGGAAGACACAGTCGTCACACACCAGCGAAGACGCAGGTGGTGTCCTACGTCGTCGTCATCAGGGCGTCACCTGTGTTTTAGCGGGGCTGTGCAGGTCAGCGGTGACGCCGGCTGATGACGGCACTTCCAGGATGGGCAGCCTGATCGGGACGGGGCTGCCCTTCATGGCCTCCATCGGCGCTTCGGCGGGGGTCAAAAGCTTGCCAGCTACCGCGGACGCTTGCTGGCCTTGCGTCTCTGTAAAGGTGACCGACCTCTTCTGGTCGCCTTGCGCTGCTGCGGACACACACACACACACACACACACACACACACACACGGTCAAACATGGACACTAACAAGTGCACACGTCAGCACCAGTAAGGGAGGCAGGCGGGGGCTCAGGAGAGGCTGGGGTGGTCAGAGTCGTGTATAGAGAGCAGAGGTGGGTAGTAACGCGGCAGCACATTATTTTAAAAACGTGTCGTGTTGCGTTTTGGACCAGTTGTTCCTCCCAGGGAATTCAAGTCACAAGTCGCTCCCAAGCTCTTTACGACACTTAAAGCTGAGTAGAAAAACCACCAGAGACAGAATAGGTATTTTGTAATATATTTGCAAAGCTTTGCATCTACATTGAGACTAGTCCAGCATAGAACATTCAATCGCGCCGCCTAGATGGTCTGCCCCTCCCGACAAACCCTCTCCCCTCTTAAGTCTCTCTTCCTCCCACCCTGGCAGTCATGTCTCTCCAGCCAAAACACATGCCCATTATCTCTCTTTCTAACATTCCTCACTCAAGGTTAAGCACACAGTTTTGCAGACAACCAAAAGACCACAATTGGAAGAAAAACATTAGCTGTTTTGTAATATGATTATGAAATAAAAGAAGTAACACTTAAATTCGGATATATGTAAATATCTGCCTCTGACAGTCGTGACGTATGCATCCGTTTATTTCTGTGTTTGACTTTCTCTTCTGCTGCTACCGAATTGCATTTTTTTTTTTTTAGTTTTACTGAGATTCATTTTGTCAAAGCATCTCTTAAATGTATTAATTTCATCTGTTATTATTTGTCTTAGTTTCTGTGTGTTCTCTCCTGAACAAAACACAGATGTTGTGTTTACCTCACACAAGACGCTGTAATCGGTGGCTCTCTAGTGTCGTTCCCGACCTTTCACTTCCTATACCGGTCTTCTTTCCAACTTATGGGGAAAGCGATGTAAAAGCATTCCACAATTATCGCGGATGGAACAGCCCCAATGTTGCACAACAGCGCATTTTTACGCCTCGAAAAAGGCCTGAAACCTAAAATACTCTTTATTTATTTATTATTATACACGACTCTGGGGGTGGCGGTGTGCAAGACAGACATGCAGAGCGCCCTACTGGGTGAGGTTGCAGATGGGGGGGGGGGCCATTGCGGGGTGGAGAGGGGGGAGGGGTAAGGTGTGTGTCTCACCTTCACAGTCCAATAAAGTTTCTTTATTTTGAGACAAAAGGCGTGGGACAGAACAGAGTGAGAAGTGTCAGTTTGGTGTCAGGCGGCACAACAAACATTGGAACAAAGACTTGGGGGGGGGGGTGACAGTGGAAGGGGTCAGGGGTCAGGGGTCAGGTCAAGTTTCTCACACACAGACACACACACTTTCTGCGTATATGTTCATATTTGGTGCGTTTTGGCGCCTCCCTCAAGTGCACAAATAGTTTGATCTTTTTCAGTGGAGCACAGAAACGTTACCCAGTGGTTTGTTCTTGGGTTGGATGCTCCTGCGGGTGGTGGAGAGTCGTGCTCCTGAACGACTACGAGGTTCGTTCTTGGGGATGGACAAGAGGGGGCGCCGCAGCTGCGGAACGACATGAAGAGAAAACGGTTAAAAGCTGCTGTACGACACTCGGGTGACTGCTTAGGTCAGGGGTCGGCAACCCAAAATGTTAAAAGAGCCATATTGGACCAAAAATACTGTCTGGAGCCGCAAAAAATTCAAAGCCTTATATAATTGTTATAATGAAGGCAACACATAATGTAAGTGTCTATATTAACTATATTAGCCTACTATCAAAGGCTGACGCAAATCTTTGTTAACAGAAGTTTTGTTTGCAACATTGGAAATCATTAGTAAAATGGAGGTTTCTCACAGGACGAGAAAACTTCTGGAAATTACTGGCTCAGAATGGCCAAATGTATAGATGTGTGTGTCCAAGTTAAAGAAAACGTCAGGCTGTCTTCTTCTAATGGATTTATTGCAATCTTTGCAAGCTGGGTAACATTTGCTGTGGTCTGGAACAACATGGCACACAAACAACCCTCAGAAATGCAGCCAATATTACATACAGATAATGTGTCATGAGACATGCAAATATAAATTAAATACACAGAGGACATAATTAAATGAGCTCAAATATACCTACAATTGAGGCATAATGATGCAATATGTACATACAGCTAGTCTAAATAGCATGCTAGCATCGATTAACTTGCAGTCATGCTCTGACCAAATATGCCTGATAAGCACTCCAGCAAATCAATACAAATCAACAAAGCTCACCTTTGTGCGTTCACGCACAGCATAAAACGTTTGGTGGACAAAATGAGACAAAGAAAGAGTGGCATAAAACACGTCTTTCTGTGGCAGCATCGGAGAAAGTTGTACATGTAAACAAACTACCATGAGTTCAAGGATCGCTGAAATTAGTAGGACAAAACAGTGCTTGCCAAATACTCTCATCAGTGAAGCATGTATAACATAAACAGTGGGATTTCTAATTATTTTAATTTTCCTGAGGGAACTCTCCTGAAGGAATCAATAAAGTATTATCCATCTATCTATTGAGAAGGTTTGTGTCATGTTTGTTCTCCTACAGAAAAATTAATTAAAATAAAAAACATATATTTTTCCTCATCTTTTTCCATTTTCACACATCTCTGAAAGAGTTCCAGGGAGTCACTTGGGCGACGCTAAAGAGCCACATGTGGCCCTATAGCCGCGGGTTGCTGACCCCCGACTTAGGTGCTTAACAATATGGGACAATATCCCATCTGTAAGTTAGGCAAAAGTCTGGAATGAAGGCGGGCTCGTTACTAGAGAAGCGGAATTTGTCATGACGCCTTTTTCTCTTGGTTGCGTGAAAGTCATGCCACATGGAGTTTTACTAACACAAAATATAACACTTTACAATTGAAAAGCATTGTCAAGCACCTTTTCGCCGTGGTGTGTGTATGCACGCTACAACAGCTGCTTCTTCCTCACTGGATGTGAGTAATGATTTTTACTTATTAGAACTACAGATGTCCGATAATATCGGACTGCCGATATTATTGGACGGTAAATGCTTTAAAATGCAATATCGGAAATTACCGGTATCGGTTACAAAAAGTCAAATTTATGACATTATAAACACCGCCATATGGAGTGGTACACGGAAGTAGGTAGAAGTACAGAGCTCCAATAAACCTTAAAGGCACTGCCTTTGCGTGCCGGCCCAATCACATTATATCTACGGCTTTTCACACACATAAGTGAATGCAATGCATACTTGGTCAACAGCCATACAGGTCACACTGAGGGTGGCCGTATAAACAACTTTAACACTGTTACAAATATGCACCACACTGTGAACCCACACCAAACAAGAATGACAAACACATTTCGGGAGAAAATCCGCACCGTAACACAACATAAACACAACAGAACAAATACCCAGAACCCCTTGCAGCACTAACTCTTCCGGGACGCTACAATATACACCACCCACAACCCCGCCCACCTCAACCTCCTCATGCTCTCTCAGGAAGAGCATGTCCCAAATTCCAAGCTGCTGTTTTGAAGCATTTAAAAAAAAAAAAAGCACTTTGTGACTTCAATAATAAATATGGCAGTGCCATGTTGGCATTTCTTTTCCATAACTTGAGTTGATTTATTTTGGAAAACCTTGTTACATTGTTTAATGCATCCAGCGGGGCATCACAACACAATTATCCATAATAATGAGTTAATTCCACGACTGTATATATCGGTATCGGTTGATATCGGAATCGGTAATCAAGAGTTGGACAATATCGGAATATCGGATATCGGCAAAAAAGCCATTAACGGACATCTCTAATTAGAACCACCCTGATGTTATTTGTGATGTTGAGAGTTCTGTTTAGTATTCCATGTTTTGTGTAGACCACAAAACAATCATAATGACCCCTTTAAGGGGCAGATTGAAAAAAATATAATTTACGGGTTTCGGTTTTTGCTAGTGTTTTTTTTTTTTTTCAAGACATTTCTTTTTTCATTAATAAAATAAACTTCTTGCAGTATGTATTTTCTTGTATCTGGAACAATCCAGGGCAGACTCACACAAAGTGTCAGCATCTCCCTCGTGCGCACCTTCAGCGCGCTAAAAAGTGAGTTCTTTTGTAGATGCACTGCAGGATGCTTTTAAAATGCCCATAAAAAGTAGTACATCGATGGCTACTGCATGTTTGAAAACATAGCAAAATGCCACAGGCAGGAGCATGATAACATAAATGTGCGGTAAATGAGTGTTTCCATGGTGAATGCTGCGTGGTACGTGCAAAAACTTCATTTAAATAAGGCGGTCTGCACCAGTTATCAATTGTACCAGCAGTTTTAGTAGATCCAACGCAACACGTCTACTTACAGTACACCCATTTTTATAGTTTGCACTCTGGTATTTGGGCCTTAGTACATCAGACCTTTTATCTTTATGTAAAATGTTCAACTACAATATAAACTTAACTACGGTATAAAAGTATCGCCGTAAGTCTGCCATGGTGACGACATTCGAAGCGATATTAAATGAGCAATTATCTCTTGGGGCTTTTGAATCGCGATGCTGCTAAACCAAACTAAAACCACATAAGACATGTTATCTGACTACTGAGTAGAAGTTGAGCAGAAACAAAGTAAAGCCGTATACATGAAGTCATTCAGTCCATCAAAGTAGAGCAAGCAAACACTTTTAGATCACGTCAACCACTCTGTGATGATTTTTGCCATGAACATGTGGCTCCCCCTAGTGGTCGTAGCCTTAAACCACATGTGTTTATTGTTTATTGAATGGATCCCCATTAGCTGACGCCAAGGCGATCGCTAGTCTTCCTGGGGTCCATATAGGAGCATACAAAATAAAAATACTAAGAATACATGCAATAACAGACATTATACAATGGAAAAATACAACATAAGATAAAAAGCTAGTTAAAACCAGTAATAAAAATTCACGTCATGTGGGCAGCTGCAATAGGTGTATCTTCAAAGCTGTCTTCAATGACAATTTACTTTGTGAGAGATTAATGTGAGATGGCAACCGATTCCAGAATGATATACATCTATACATAACTGTATGTTTGAGGAGATTGGTCCTGGGAGCAGGAAGTGCCAAATAGCCATTGCTGGCATTCCTAGTGTCATGAATATGTGTGTTAGTTGATTTTAAAAACTGTTTGTAAAAGTAATCTGGTGATTGATCTAAAATGCTAGTTCTAAAGAACATAATGAGACTACAATGCATCTTTTGTTCAACAGATAACCAGGACAGGCGTGAATGCATAAATGAAATATTAGTGTGCAAAGAACATTTAAGTTCTACATGTAAAGCGACTTTGGGTACTTAGAAAAGCGCTATATAAATCCCAGTTATATATACAGGTAAAAGCCAGTAAATTAGAATATTTTGAAAAACTTGATTTATTTCAGTAATTGCATTCAAAAGGTGTAACTTGTACATTATATTTATTCATTGCACACAGACTGATGCATTCAAATGTTTATTTCATTTAATTTTGATGATTTGAAGTGGCAACAAATGAAAATCCAAAATTCCGTGTGTCACAAAATTAGAATATTACTTAACGCTAATACAAAAAAGGTATTTTTAGAAATGTTGGCCAACTGAAAAGTATGAAAATGAAAAATATGAGCATGTACAATACTCAATACTTGGTTGGAGCTCCTTTTGCCTCAATTACTGCGTCCATCACTGATGGTGGAAACTTTACACTAGACTTCAGGCAACGTGGATCCTGTGCCTCTCCTGTCTTCCTCCAGACTCTGGGACCTCGATTTCCAAAGGAAATGCAAAATTTGCATGGTTGGGTGATGGTTTGGGGTGCCATGTCATCTGCTGGTGTCAGTCCACTCTGTTTCCTGAGATCCAGGGTCAACGCAGCCGTCTACCAGCAAGTTTTAGAGCACTTCATGCTTCCTGCTGCTGACCTGCTCTATGGAGATGGAGATTTCAAGTTCCAACAGGACTTGGCGCCTGCACACAGCGCAAAATCTACCCGTGCCTGGTTTACGGACCATGGTATTTCTGTTCTAAATTGGCCCGCCAACTCCCCTGACCTTAGCCCCATAGAAAATCTGTGGGGTATTGTGAAAAGGAAGATGCAGAATGCCAGACCCAAAAACGCAGAAGAGTTGAAGGCCACTATCAGAGCAACCTGGGCTCTCATAACACCTGAGCAGTGCCAGAAACTCATCGACTCCATGCCACGCCGCATTAACGCAGTAATTGAGGCAAAAGGAGCTCCAACCAAGTATTGAGTATTGTACATGCTCATATTTTTCATTTTCATACTTTTCAGTTGGCCAACATTTCTAAAAAATCCCTTTTTTGTATTAGCCTTAAGTAATATTCTAATTTTGTGACACACGGAATTTTGGATTTCCATTTGTTGCCACTTCAAATCATCAAAATTAAATGAAATAAACATTTGAATGCATCAGTCTGTGTGCAATGAATAAATATAATGTACAAGTTACACCTTTTGAATGCAATTACTGAAATAAATCAAGTTTTTCAAAATATTCTAATTTACTGGTTTTTACCTGTATATATATAAGTAGCAGTCGAGCCGCTCTGTTCTGAACAAGTTGCAGTTTGTTCAGGTCAGACTTAGTCGTAGCGGACCATATTATAGGACAGTAATGAAGATGACAGAAAACCAAGGACTGTATGACTTGACCCATTGTTGAGGATGTCAAGAAGGTGGAGCACTTCCTGACCATGGCTAAACCTCTTCCCATTTTCATTAAAATACCATCAATATGATGGGACCATGACAGTTGACTGTCTAATAGCACACCAAGCAATTTTGCTTTTTTGACCTGCTCAATACGTATGTCTGACATTAAAATATGAAGCTGAGGGTCATCAACAAGCATATGCCTGGATCCAAAAACAATGCTTTTTGTTTTGTCAATATTCACAACAAGTTTACTATCATTTACCCAGCGTGACACTCTCTCCAGGTCCTGATTTAAGTTATTTTCTAGGTCATTTAAGGTAGAGGCAGTACTGTACATCTTCATACATAACCATATTGGTGTTTGTTGTAACACAGGGAAGATCATTAGTAAAAATAATAAAAAGTAAAGGACCTAAGCAGCTTCCTTGAGGCACGCCGCAGTAATTGTACTTGCGTTCGGATAGGCTACCATTAAAACACACTCTCTGTGATCTTCCTGATAGATAGCTCAACATCCAAGAAAGTGACATACTATTAAAACCATATTTTCTCAGTTTGCAGATCATTATGTTGTGATCTATGACATCGAATGCCGCACTAAAGTCAATCAGGACAGTACCAACCATCTTCCTGACATCCATTTGTGACAGCCAGTCATCAGTCAGCTGAGCTAGAGCAGTAGATGTTGAGTGACCTTGCCTATAAGCATGCTGGGAACCCGACATCAGTTTGCTGTAGGTAAAGTAATCTTGAATTTGTTTGAAAACAACTTTTTCCATCAATTTACTAAGAACAGGAAGTATGCTTATTGGTCTACTGTTTTTACCAGTAAAATCTTTATTTTTGTCCTTGGGTAGAGGGATGACCTTAGCCTCCTTCCAAACCCCAGGACAGACTCCATATCTTAATGATTTATTAATTATATGACAAATCGATACATGGCATGCCGCAATTCTTAACAATTTGCCATCTAGCATGTCCGTCCCAGCAGGTTTATCAGATGGCAGTGATAACAACAATTTCTCAATATCAGAACTACTAACTGGTACAAAATCGAACCTGCAGTTTTTACCCTTCATTATATGATTTTCAATTAATGTGCATGAGGAGGATGTGTCAAAATCAAGGCCCGCCACATACAGTAGTTTCACTTCAAGTAATATGCTTCAATTAAGTATTTGATCTTTTCTTACTAAATGTATTCGTTCTTTCCATTTTGACAGAAAAAAAATATATGTACTGCATGAAATTGCACACCTTTTTAAACTTTAATATTATTAAATATTCCAACAAATATTATATTTTTATACTAATTGTTTTGTTCAACTAAAAATAAATACTTATCTGCTTTAGTTATGATTTCAAAGCAAGTTATCCATTAAAATGTAAAAATGACAATAGATTTTACGATAAAATGTTTTTTTGCAGCATATTACTGTAAATGGATAACACTAACCCTGTTTTTTTTACGGTAAATATTCTGGCTACTGAGATGCCAGTTTGTTTTCTTCCATTTACTGTAATGTTGTACAGTAAAATTCTGGTGACAGAGTTGTGTTTGAGTTTTTTACTCTAAAATAAAACATTTTTTACCCTGTATGTAAAAAATTAATAATCAAATGCATGCAAATTCATACATTATTCACTGTTACAAGCGGCCCAGCCATAACTGTGATGTGGCCCTCAATGAAAACATGTTTTGACACACCTGCCTTAAATGCCTAGACCGGTGGTTCTTAACCTGGGTTCGATCGAACCCTAGGGGTTCGGTGAATCGGGCTCAGGGGTTCGGCGGAGGTCAAGACACACCCGACTCATCGTGTAAATAAAAACTTCTCCCTATCGGCGTATTACGGATGCGGCAACAGCAGAAGTCAGACTGATTTGCAGGTGTGTAATTTGTTGTGAGTTTATGCACTGTGTTGGTTTTGTTCTTTGAACAAGGTGATGTTCATGCACGGTTCATTTTGTGCACCAGTAATAAAACATGGTAACACTTTAGTATGGGGAACATATTCACCATTAATTAGTTGCTTATTAACATGCAAATTAGTAACATATTGGCTCTTAACTAGTCATTATTAAGTACTTATTAATGCCTTATTCGGCATGGCCTTACTATAACCCTAACCCTCTAACCATAACCCTAACCAAATAACTCTAAATTAAGTCTTTGTTACTTAGAATATGTTCCCCATACTAAAGTGTTACCAAAAACATATAACTTTGTTTTGAATTTGAAAAAAACCCAACATTTTATTTTTCACTAAAGAAGGGTTCGGTGAATGCGCATATGAAACTGGTGGGGTTCGGTACCTCCAACAAAGTTAACAACCACTGGCCTAGAGTGTTTATGCCGGGGGCCGGCCTTGTTTTACACTTTGGGATTATTAATGTCTTTGCTTGTAAATAAGGGCTGGTGCGGATATTCTATCAAAAATGTGTATTGTTTGCCACACTCTGCAAAAACTGAAATCTAAGTAAGATTAAATATCTCAAATAAGGGTGATATTTGCTTATTTTCTGTCTGATAAGATCATTCTTCTCACTAAGCAGATTTTATGTTAGAGTGTTTTACTTGTTTTAAGGGTTTTGGTCCTAAATGATCTCAGTAAGATATTACAGCTTGTTGCTGAGATTTGATGACCTATATTGAGTAAAACATGCTTGAAACTAGAATATCAACTGTTGCAAAGCTGTGTCATCAACACTCACAAGTATAAAACTACTTTTTTAAAGTAATAATTTCTTACTTCAAGCATGAAAAAAAAATCATGACTTTGACACAAATGTGTCTCATAATTAAAACAGATGACAGCCAAATGGACTTTGCTGTTTTATTTTCAATGAAACAATAGAAAACACACTCATATAGAATATACTTATTTTAAGGTGTTTTTGGGTTCATTGAGGTTAGCTAATTAGGGCCAGCACGGCCCATTGCAAAAGGACTCCCACAGGGAGTCCTTATGCAATGGGACATAAGGACCTATTGAATTTCTAAGGTCTTATTCTTTATTATTAGGGCCCGCAATGGCCCATTGCAAAAGGACTCCCACAGGGAGTCCTTATGCAATGGGACATAAGGACCTATTGTTATTCTAAGGTTTTATTATTATTCTTTATTATTATTATTCTTCCGCCGCCTCTTCGAACACTAATTTGACCCACTTAACATGCTTCAAAACTCACCATATTTGACCCACACATCAGGACCTGCGAAAATTGTCTTTTAATAAAAAAACCAAACTGCAAAAATCAAAATTGCGCTCTAGTTATTCTTTATTATTCTTCCGCCGCCTCTTTGAGCACTAATTTGACCCACTTAACATGCTTCAAAACTCACCATATTTGACCCACCCATCAGGACCTGCGAAAATTGTCTTTTAATAAAAAAACCGAACCGCAAATATCAAAATTGCGCTCTAGCGCCCCCTAGGAAAAAAAAAACTAGACTGCCTGTAACTCCCACTAGGAAGGTCGGAAAGACATGAAACAAAATTCGCTATGTAGGTCTGACTCAGACCTAACTTTCATAATGGTATATTCTCGGGCTAAAATCAACAGGAAGTTGGCAATTCCCCCTTCAAGACAAAAAAGTACTAAAAACAGTCACTTTTGCCTCTTTGAGCTGTAATTTGACCCCCTTAACATGCTTCAAAACTCACCAAACTGAACACACACATCAGGACTGGCTAAAACTCTGATCTAATGAAAAAACCTAACCCCAAATCTAAAAATTTTGCTCTACAGCAATTTTTTAATAAAACGCACAAAAACTGCTCCTCGGAAGAAAAAAAATTCAAAACTGCCTGTAACTCCCACTGGGAAGGTCGGAGAGACATGAAACAAAAACCTCTCCGTAGGTCTCACTTAGACCTACATTTCATAAATTGACAACCCCCAGCAAAAATCAACAGGAAGTTTGCTATTCCCCCTTCAACACAACATTTTTGTAAAAACCCGTCACCTTTCTTCAAACATTATCTCCTCTGAGGGCGTTTGTTGTTTCGGCTTCAAACTTACTCAGGAGAGACATTGAACCCTTCTGATTAAAAGTTGGTGAAAGAGTTGTGATACCTGCTCCGGTTTTGATTTTATGACCCTTCAAAGACCCGCTGCACTGATGCTAAGATGGCTGCTCAAAAGCAGAAAGCACCAACGTGCCCACACAATGCAGACAAGGTAGGTACACTAGACAAAAGTCTTGGGACACTTCAGACTACAAGTAGACAAAAGTATTGGGACACTTAGGACTAGTTTTACTTGTTTTGGAAAGTCTTGACGAGCCAAATTTTCTTGTTCTATTGGCAGATCATTTTGCTTAGTTCAAATAAAATACCCCTCGTTTTTGTATTTTTTTTTTCTTGTTTTTGAACACTGACTTTTTGCAGTGCACTTTTACTCGCCTGTGTTTCTTTTTCTTACATGCTTGTTCTTTCGTATGTAAATGTTGCCCTAATTAGATTCAGATTACCGACATTTAAAACTTAAATTGAGGTCGTTACCTGTCGGAGGCCCCGCTTCCTCCCCAGCGGGGGTTGGATGAGTAGGTTCTGCTGCCCGGGTTCACTCTGCACACTGGCCACCCTGACAAACGTGAGCGCACACACACACACACACACACACACACACACACACACACACACACAAAATAAACGCATGTGTGTGTGACAGACAACGGACTCACTACACAACAAACAAGACAAGCAATCACAGAGCAGTAACAGCGCTGCTATGACTCAAACACAAAAGGGGATGGGGGGAGGCTGGAGTAGCAACCTTATTGGCTCTTTACCTGGATATTAAGAATTTAGCTTTTTTTGTCATTGAATGAACAAAAAGATCACATCTGAGGATTGCTACTACAGTTGCCCCCCCTTCCCCCGCACAGATTGGTATCCACAGTCGGACGCCCAATTTGATCAGCAGGAAGCCTGATAGACATGTAAACAATGTGACACCATGGCACCGATGGAGGCTCTAACAACCCACAGCTAACAGAACAAGGAACAGAGCACGCTGACCCCTAGGACCCTCAACCATTTCAGAGGCCTGGTTAGAATAGCGCAGCTGATGAGCTGAGAAGATGAGGGTCAGTGCGTAGCTCGGGGGCGAAGTGGGGGGAGGGGACAGACACAAATGCACACTGTACCCACAGAGAGGGAGAGAGAGAGGTAAGTGGGAGGGGCGAGTGACGGGCCAAGGTGACTGGACTGTATGTGGATGAGTGATCAAACGGAGACGCAGCCAATAGAGGAGGGCTGTCCTCAGGTGATTGCCCTCCCACTGCTGGACGGATGCATCGGACACACACACAAAGAGTGGGGGGACCACTGTACCTAGAGAGGTTACTCTCCTGCAGAAGGCCTTGGGACTCATCTAGCACATTGGGTTCACTAAGGAGGGGGGAGAGTTTACGGCGTTAAAGTTGAGACCTGCATCGCCTCCTGGTGGAGGACTATAGCTGCAGCGCTTCAAACATGCTAACCCAGACCTGGGCAAATGAAGGCCCGGGGGCCACATGCGGCCCGTTAAAGGGGAACATTATCACCAGACCTATGTAAGCGTCAATATATACCTTGATGTTACAGAAAAAAGACCATATATTTTTTTAACCGATTTCCGAACTCTAAATGGGTGAATTTTGGCAAATTAAACGCCTTTCTATTATTTGCTCTCGGAGCGATGACGTCACAACGTGACGTCACATCGGGAAGCAATCCGCCATTTTCTCAAACACATTACAAACACCGAATCAAATCAGCTCTGTTATTTTCCGTTTTTTCGACTGTTTTCCGTACCTTGGAGACATCATGCCTCGTCGGTGTGTTGTCGGAGGGTGTAACAACACGAACAGGGACGGATTCAAGTTGCACCAGTGGCCCAAAGATGCGAAAGTGGCAAGAAATTGGACGTTTATTTCGCACACTTTACCGACGAAAGCTATGCTACGACAGAGATGGCAAGAATGTGTGGATATCCTGCGACACTCAAAGCAGATGCATTTCCAACGATAAAGTCAAAGAAATCTGCCGCCAGACCTCCATTGAATCTGCCGGAGTGTGTGAGCAATTCAGGGACAAAGGTCCTCGGTAGCACGGCAAGCAATGGCTTCGGTGAATGCGCATAAGAAACTGGTGGGGTTCGGTACCTCCAACAAGGTTAAGAACCACTGCTCTAAAGCTTAGTGATACATCAGATTGTAGATGTTTTTTGTTTTTTTACCCTTCACGTTGATATTTCGCAGTGTTTGTTGCATTTTGCTTGATTGTAAAATATGTCGATTGAGAGGGAGTGTGACGTTCATATGTTGTCAATACTCAGGGTTTTATCGTTCATAGATAAAAATAAAATTCCATTCCGTTTTTAAGGCGGTCTGTCATAACATTTTTAGCATTCAATCAGACTTTATTGTGAGGTTTTGTATTAGTTTTCCTAAAAATAGATATACAGGCCCCCAGACACATTTTCTTCCTCTAAATTTGTCCCCCGAGTCAAAATAATTGCCCAGGCCTGTGCTAAACCAACAGCTGCTGAGTGAAAACATTGCGGTCAACGCACAACTCGGGAGGAGAGGACATGTTTGTTTACCTGTGGCTGGGCAGCATGGTGGCGCGGGGGGCTTCGGGCGGCTGAGCGGCCGAGCCGGTGGCATGGCTGGAGAAGCGGCGCTCGGTTATCACCCTGGGCAGGAAGGCCTCGTGCTCGCTCACCACACTGGGAATACTGATGGAGTCGTCTGGGAGGAGACAAACATGTCACATGGACGCGGATGCAACATGTGCAAAAAAAAGGAGGCGATTCTGACTCTCTTCGTCGTCGTCATCGGTGCGGCTGAGGGTGTCCTGCGACGGCTGGCGGGACGGCTGGCTGTCCTGCTCCCAAACTGTGCCGGTACCCGTGTTAGAGCGCGACATGGTGGCCAAACTGAGGCGGTAGGCCGACGTGGAGGTGCCCACCGTGCTGATGGACGTCTTGCCCTGGTAAGCTACAAGCAAAGTCGACGGTTCAGATCGTCCACAGACGAGCAGTAAAACGAGGCAAGACGGAGAACTTCTGACCAGAGCCGCTGTGGACCGCCTCTTTGAGGATCTTGAGCTCATTGTTGAACTCGGCGAACAAAGAGCTCTTGCAGAGAGGTCGAGGGATGAAGCGTCGCTCGAGCTGGTCGGCGATGTGGTGGCGTGCTGTGATCTCCTCCTGGGAGTCAGCTGGCTGCGTCAACAGCTGCATGGCGGCGGGAGACAAAGGGGAACGATAACGAGGGCGCGACTCAGACGAACCGAGCAACTCACCTTGCACTGAATGAAGGGCCTCAGCAAGACAAAGATGGGGATGCGGGTGCGCACAATGAAGTCGATGAAGTCCCAGAAAGCCAGGCCCCCCACCTTCCTCAGAGCCATCTCTTTCACCTGCAGACTCAGACGATACCATTGGTTCCCCAGAGAGCGCTCGAAGCACACCAGCACCACCTTCAGAGCTACGGACGCGAGAAAGGCCGGTCAGGTAGAGAACCACAGGAAGGACAACGGCATACTTGCCAACCTTGAGACCTTTGAATTTGGGAGATTGGGGGGGGGTTGAGGTGTTTGAGGTGGGCAGGGTTGGGGGGGACGGGGTTTGGTGGTAGCGGGGGTGTATATTGTAGCCCGGAAGAGTTAGTGCTGCAAGGGATTCTGGGTATTTGTTCCGTTGTGTTTATGTAGTTACGATGCGGATGTTCTCCCGAAATTTGTAACAGTGTTAAACTTGTTTATACGGCCACCCTCAGTGTGACCTGTATGGCCGTTGATCAAGTAACCGTATTTTTCAGACTATAAGTCGCAGTTTTTTTTTCATAGTTTGGCCGGGGGTGCGACTTATACTCAGGAGCGACTTATGTGTGAAATTATTAACACATTACCGTAAAATATCAAATAATATTTATTTTTTATTTTATTTTTTTTAATTTTTTTGTGTCCTGTCCAGCTTCTCAGGCAAATCATATAGTTGATGTAGATGCCCATATCGGCTGTTCAGATTTACTTTACAAAAGAGAAGTGTAGGATACTTCTCTTGTTGCCTTATTTGTATTTGACTTTATTAAATGTATTTATATTATCATTTAGTGCAGCCGGGCCGGAGCAGGAGGGGATAGAAAGAGAAAAAAAAAGAAGACAGAGGGGGAAATTGTGGGGACAAGAGGGGGATTAGACAGAGAGACAAAAACAACAACAGCAAACAACAACAATAATAACAAATAATATTATTTAGCTCATTCACGAAAGAGACTAGACGTATACGATTTCATGGGATTTAGCGATTAGGAGTGACAGATTGTTTGGTAAACGTATAGCATGTTCTATATGTTATAGTTATTTGCATGCCTCTTACCATAATATGTTACGTTAACATACCAGGCACGTTCTCAGTTGGTTATTTATGCGTCATATAACGTACACTTATTCAGCCTGTTGTTCACTATTCTTTATTTATTTTAAATTGCCTTTCAAATGTCTAATCTTGGTGTTGGCTTTTATCAAATAAATTTCCCCCAAAAATGCGATTTATACTCCAGTGCGACTTATATATGTATTTTTCCTTCTTTATTATGCATTTTCGACCGGTGCGACTTATACTCTGGAGCGACTTATACTCCGAAAAATACGGTATGTCTTGCAGTTACTTTCGTGTGTATGCAGAAGCCGCATACAACATGTGACTGGTCCGGCACGCTGTTTGTATGGTGAAAAAACGGACGCGCCGACAGGTTGTAGAGGACGCTAAAGGCAGTGCCATCACGGCACGTCCTTAATATTGTGTCCGGGTGAAAATCGTGAGAAATTTGGGAAAATGGTTGCCCCGGGAGATTTTCGGGAGGGGCACTGAAATTTGTGAGTGTCCCGGAAAAATCGGGAGGTTTGGCAAGTATGGACGGCGGCCGACATGCAAACACCAACTCGCACCAAGATACGCCGCCTGGCTGGTGGACTCCGCCAAGCCTTCTCTGCGCAAGTCCTTGCTGGTATCACCGGGGGTGGAGCAGTGAGCCGGTGAAGCATCCAGCATGAAGTTCTTGGTGCGGGAGGTGGAGATGATGCGTGGCGGAAGGAGGATGTTGATGACGGTCTGCAGCAGCAAGAAGATCTCCGGCTGCTCAAGGTGGGGGCTGTCTGTCAGGCAATAAAAGAACCATTTGGATTATTATTGCGCACACATGTTTATTTTATGCTAAATAAATACCTTTGCTTCCAGACCCAACAGTAAGCACAAACGGAATGAGCAAGTTTAGCAGCATCCCCTCTCGCCTTTCCTGATTGGTGAACGGTGAGATCACATGACTGAGAGGGAAATCTTCCTTCAAGGCCTACAGAATATAAAATACAACAATATTATTCAAACATTGACAGAGATCAGAGCTCTATATACTCTCTGAAATAGGGGTTAGGTGCACACTTTTACCCCTATCAACCCAAAGTGCCTCACATAGCAGGAACCTCTTCAATAACTGACGGTGCCAGGATGATGTAAACATGTGAATGAATCCATAACAAAGATAATAGCTCAATTAAGGGTGTAACGGTACACAAAAATTTCGGTTCGTACCTCGGTTTAGAGGTCACGGTTCGGTTCATTTTCGGTACAGTAAGAAAACAACAAAATATACATATTTGTGTTTTTTATTTACCAAATTTGCAAAATCTTCCACCAAAAATAATTTTCTCAGTGGAATATTTGATGTGAAGTAATGGGAACCTTGGATAGCTCAATAATTCAAAATAACATTGATTTTGATTCAATATTATGTTTTGAGCAATGACAGTTTGAAAGAAAAAAAACAGCTTTGTTTTATTAGTCAACATTGCAACTTTTTCTCAATTACATTTCACCTTTTTTTATTTCACTTTTGTTATGTTTTTGTTTATTTTAATAGTATTTTTAGAATGTGCCGTGGGCCTTTAAAACATTAGCTGTGGGCCGCAAATGGCCTCCGAGGCACACTTTTGACACCCCTGCTATAGATAATAAAAAATTAAATCTGATAAATCTATGGATAAAAAGCAGAGCCTGGCGACGCATGCGCGTTTATCATAACTCTCTCTCTCTCTCTCTCTGTCTCTGCCCCTCCCTCACCAATGCTGCTGCGCGCACAATTTGTTTTGTTTTTAACCCCTTCTTAACCCTGAACGTACATTGAAAATACACGCAACCCTGACAGCTCCGCAAAAGAGGACATGTCCGGTGAAAAGAGGACGTATGGTCAGTCTATCGTAGCCTGTTAGCTGCTAGCATGCCGTGTGTTGTGCCTCGGTGTGCATTGTTTACACAACGTGCGTCATGCTACTTAATATGTTCGTGTGGAAACTCGTTTGGTACACCTCCGAACCGAACAGGAACCCCCGTACCGAAACGGTTCAATACAAATACACGTACCGTTACACCCCTAAGCTCAATGCAAAAAAGTAAAATCTTGAAGGATAAAATTGACAATAAAACAAGATAATTTTGAAATGATAAATACACTTAATGGAATATACGTAGATAATGGCAATAATCAAATGTGCTATTAACAGGAAATGTATTATCAGTAATATATAAAGTAATAATGGCTCTAAATGCCTTAAATATAATCATACTACTGTTCTAGTCTTGTCCCGATACCAATATATTGGTACCGGTACCAAAATGTATTTCGATACTTTACGACCTTTTCTAAATAAAGGGGACCACAAAAAATTGCATTATTGGCTTTATTTTAACAAAAAAATCTTAGAGTACATTAAACATATGTTTCTTATTGCAAGTTTGTCCTTAAATAAAATAGTGAACATACTAGACAACTTGTCTTTTAGTAGTAAGTAAGCAAACAAAGGCTCCTAATTAGTCTGCTGACATATGCAGTAACATATTGTGTCATTTTCCATTCTATTATGTTGTCAAAATTATTAAGTGGTAGAAAATGAATTATTAATCTACTTGTTCATTTACTGTTAATATCTGCTTGCTTTCTCTGTTAAAATGTAATAATCACTTGTTCTTCTGTTTGGATGCTTTACATTAGTTTTGGATGATTCCACAAATTTGGGTACCAATCTGATACCAAGTAGTTACAGGATCATACATTGGTCATATTCAAAGTCCTCATGTGTCCAGGGACATATTTCCTGAGTTTATAAACATAATATAAATTTGAAAAAAAAAGACGAAAAAAGTTTTTGTGATGCTAAAAAAATATCGATGTAATCATAGTAGTATCGACTAGATACGCTCTTGTACTTGGTATCATTACAGCGGATGTTAGGTGAAGATCCACCAATGGCGGGGTCTGGGGCACCGGTACTTTCTAGAAGGGTATAGTACCGAATATGATTCATTAGTATCGTGGTACTATACTAATACTGGTATACCCGACAATGCCTATACTGTTCTATTAAAATGACTATTAATAATAGGTTTTGTCTATGATATTAACACTATATTAATGTGAGTAGTACATTTTCATACTACTAAAAAAGGTATTTTTTAAGTAGTATAAAAGTATACTTCTGGCCTCTTTAAGACAAATATTGTACTTTTGAGAAAACATTCTTAAAAAATGGTATGGTACATACAAGTACTTGGACTAAGCCCGAACTAAGTACAGTGTTGCATCAATTTTTCTGAGTAATCCGTTCCAAAATGTCCGACAAGTACTTAATCAAACAAAAACCAAAGCAAAAAATATTAAGTTAAAGTTAAAGTACCAATGATTGTCACACACACACTAGGTGTGGTGAAATTTGTCCTCTGCATTTGACCCATCCCCTTGTTCACCCCCTGGGAGGTGAGGGGAGCAGTGGGCAGCAGCAGTGCCTTGCCCGGGAATCATTTTTGGTGATTTAACCCCCAATTCCAACCCTTGATGCTGAGTGCCAAGCAGGGAGGTAACGGGTCCCATTTTTATAGTCTTTGTTACGACTCGGCCGGGGTTTGAACTCACAACCTACCGATCTCAGGGCGGACACTCTAACCACTAGGCCACTGAGTAGGTATTATTATATTATACTATATATATTATATTATATTATATATATTGTACATCCAATTAATTTGTTCCAGGCACCAAAACACATTTTATCAAATAATTATAGTTTTTACGTTTTAAAAACAATGTAAAATACATATAAATGAATGAAATTTTGGACTCTTGCAGATAAAGACGTCTGTGAGAGGAAGGAGGGAAGGTGACGCCCCCTTCATACTTTGCAATGATTTATTTTTTTAATTCAATAGTGTTTCTCATCTTCTTCATCAAAGTGCTGTCACGTGCAACTTCTTTTGGCCCTATGGTTGTCATGATCCACGTGACAGCTTAAACTTTGTTCTTCCGTTTCCTGTGTTTTGCATCATTTTCATTCCAGCGCTCTTATTTTCTTGTTTTGTACTGTGTTGTTTACATTCCCTGCTACTTTACCTCCGGTTAGAAGAATGGTTTTCTCAACTGCTTCCTGATTAACTATCAGGAGACACACCTGTCAAGTAGGAAGCTTTTTATGCCATCGCTGTCCCGTTTCGTTGCTTTTTGTCGGAGTATCGTATAGTTGTCGTGTGCTTCCTCGTATCTAGTTAAAGGACCTTCTTACATACACATTGCATGCTTCCTCTGCATCCTGGGGTCATGCCGCAAGCAACGCTGCCACCCCGTGACAGTGGTAGATTATTTTGTTAGAATAATTATGTGTAAGTTATCACACAACTTTAATATGCTTAAAGTCCGTTGCTATAGTTATTAGCTATTGTGCTCAAGCTGTACTTTTTCTATCTGTGCAAGGACAAAACTTCTTGTCTGAGGGGTGGCCTCAGCCGCAGATGTTATCTTTGTTTTAGCCCGCTAACAGCCAAGGACTTCAAGGACCTCAACGAAGATAAGACGACAGCATGCAGACGAAGCAGAGACAAGGCGAAATCACAAGGCCCCCAGCACATTCCGTCACGTATTGTGCGTACTGGAGCTGCTTTGCATGATATGTGTGACCACTCCTTTTAGAGGCGGCCTCAGTGATGTTGATTGTGGAACTCCTGAATAAATAGAGGGACGCGGGAGCTGTACCTTAGAGCGTAGGGCGAGACTGTGACTAAGTGTGCAGCGCCATGCGTTCTCCTCATGAGCTAAATTGAACTCTGTCTCCGCATGATTCCTTGCTTCTTCTCTGAATAATAGATGTCATCAGTGTTTGAACCTGACATTTGTACAATACAAAATCACACTGTCTTAAAACCTATTATACTGACATTCAAAGTTACGCAATGCGCTTGAACGCCTCATCTGTTGACCAGCGCTTGATAGATGATAGATGGAGACAGACAAAGTGCAGTTGTTCACGGTTTTGTGTGTGTTCTATGACCGAATAAAAAACACACACATATAATGAGCATATTAAAGGACTACCTGGATGGAATTGGTCTATAAAGTCCCAACTCTATAACCACTATCCATTCTTCACAGAGACCGAGTCACCAAAGCGTAGGATTCTTTGTTTGGGCACTTGATTTTACGAAATTATTTGCGAGCAAATGTTTTGTTGTACGATGACCGAGACTTATGTAAACCGGGGCATTTTCGCCGAAAAAAAAAAATTATATGAAAAGTCGGGCGTATGTTGTCATTGAAGAAGATGGAAGACATTACTATTTCAAATGCCTATTATCAGGTAATAGTTGTAGTCGGTTCATTTTGATGGAGCAGGACAAAAATACGCTCACATCTGTATAATGAAGGCCTACCTGGATTTGCAAGGCGACCAACCGGACCACAGCTGTACTGAAGGGAAGTGGTGGGGAGAGGTAAGGGCTGAGGTGGAGTAGAGGTAAGCCATCTGCAACACTGGAAGGGCCGACCACGCCCATCACCTGCCACCATCAAACACACACACACACAAAACGAATACTTAGAAGCAACCAACAAAACGGACAAGTGCCACTTGGTCAATTCCCCCACCAGGTTTACGCAGACGTTAATGAGCGAGCGGAGGTGAGGAAGGAAGGAGATAATGGGCTGCCGCTGCAGAGTCAGGCAGATGCCCTCAATCAGGTTGCTGGCCGCCTCCCACTCTACCTGTCTCCTGAAAAACCACAGAACCCAAACAGCGCGGGCCGCCACCATCCCCCACCACACACAGTCAGAACACGTAAAGGCTGACAGGTGATTTTCATCAATTCCCTTTCTTAAACATGACCTCAAGTCAATCAAAATTCACACTGGCAGCAAATACTGAAAAGCTCACGAACGTAGCATACAGTGCAGCAACAGGCCCAAAGTCTGGGTCTAGTCTCAGTCATGGAACTATACTTTTACAAGATTGTGCTGTTCCGCTACATTCATGATGTACCTGCCAATGGTGCTACGCTACGGATTTGAAATACTGTATCTCAAATCAGCCCCGCCCATTGAAATAAATTGATACCAATTTAATCCATGCTCGTCCCTCCCAAAACAACAAAACTTTAACATGTAAAATGCATTTAAAAACTTTGATAAGAAGTAATGTTTGAAAAAGATTACTAAGGTAGTTTTATGAAATAATGTAATACCATTGTTCAGCATTTACCTTGGGGGGCAGTCTTTTCTAGGTGTCTCATACACATACTTGCCAACCTTGAGACATCCGAATTTGGGAGATGGAGGGGTGGGGGGTTGAGGTGCAGGCAGCATACCCCTTCCCTTTCGAGCTGTCCTGGATGAAATGACATTTTTTTCTCCAATCATTTTGGAACTTGCAAGCGTATTTCTTCTTCTTACTCGTCGTCGCCATGACTCTTCTTAGTTCTTCTGCTTCGTCTCCTTCTTGTTGTGTGTGCAGTTGTGCACTGAGCTCCAAAAGCCGTAGATCAGTAGTATAACCGAGAGAATCCGGTCATTTTCAAAATAAAAAATAGTTTTCAAAATAAAACATCGTTCGGGCTCAGATAATTAATAAAAAGGAAATAACTAATTATTTATTGTGCGGACCGGTACCAATCGATCCACGGACCGGTACCGGGCCGCCGACCCGGGGGTTGGGGACCACTCTCATAGATGTTATTGTAGCGTCCCGGAAGAGTTAGTGCTGCAAGGGGTTCTGGGTATTTGTTCTGTTGTGTTTATGTTGTGTTACGGTGCGGATGTTCTCCCAAAATATGTTTGTCATTCTTGTTTGGTGTGGTTTCACAGTGTGGCGCATATTAGTAACAGTGTTAAAGTTGTTTATATGGCCACCCTCAGTGTGACATGTATGGCTGTTGATCGATCAATCAATCAATGTTTATTTATATAGCCCTAAGTATGCCTTGTATTCACGTGTGTGTGTGTGTGTGTGCTTAAAATTAACGTTATCATTCAACCAATCAAAAGATCAAACAACGTGTCAGCATTTCTTGACATCTTTGAGTAAAGACCATTATTAAACCTGTCCAACGCTACATTATTATGTGACTGGGCCGGCACGCTGTTTATATGGAGGAAAAGTGGACGACTGGACAGCATGCGGCTGTAAAGGGGTGAAGGTTTCAGGTGAGAGAGGACACTAAAGGCAGTGCCTTTAAGGCACGCCCCCAATATTGTTGTCCGGGCGGAAATCAGGAGAAATTCGGGAGAAATTTGGGAGAATGGTTGCCCCGGGAGATTTAAGGGAGGGGCACTGAAATTCGGGAGTCTGCCGGGAAAATCGGGAGGGTTGGCAAGTATGCTCATACAGGCTGCTTCTCCGTCGAGTAGCAATAAGAACTAGGAAATTGTTGTTTATGTTGCACACGGACGTCTTTGAGTGACGGACTGCAGAAGTTAGAGTTGATAACAAGCGATATGTATATCTGTGAACCAAAGTTTTTTGAGGTAGAAATAGACAAAACGGACTGAAACACGTCAAACACAGCATCTGCAGCTTGTCCATATTTTTACGGGTAAATATCAGTCGTTTGGAAATTTTGGACCGCATGCTGTGGTTTGTGTGATGAGGACTGACTGCCTCGACTCGTCAGCTAACCGGTAGCATTAACTTTCTTAGTTCCAGTGGTTGGAGGGCAGGATTGTGTCAATCTCTAGCTGTGGGCTGTGGACAAATACTACTTCAACTTAAAATCAAATTGTGCTCTCACTTTACCGTCGGCACAACAAAAATACAAGAGAGCTCATATCTTAAAATACCAATACGTTTAGGTACCACTGGGCCAAGACCAAGAAGTGCTCATCTTTTTTTATGTTTATCGGTAAAAAAAAAAAAGATTTTCCATGACCACTGAGAAAAGATGAAAAAATAATAAAATTGTATTCTTATGATTAGACTACCGTATTTTTCGGACTATAAGTCAGTTTGTTTCATAGTTTGGCCGGGGGTGCGACTTATACTCAGGAGTGACTTATGTGTGAAATTATTAACACATTACCGTAAAATATCAAATAATATAATTTAGCTCATTCACGTAAGAGACTAGACGTATAAGATTTCATGGGATTTAGCGATTAGGAGTGACAGATTGTTTGGTAAACGTATAGCATGTTCTATATGTTATAGTTATTTGAATGACTCTTACCATAATATGTTACATTAACATACCAGGCACGTTCTCAGTTGGTTATTTATGCCTCATATAACGTACACTTATTCAGCCTGTTGTTCACTATTCTTTATTTATTTTAAATTGCCTTTCAAATGTCTATTCTTGGTGTTGGGTTTTATCAAATAAATTTCCCCATAAAATGCAACTTATATATGTTTTTTTCCTTCTTTATTATGCATTTTCGGCCGCTGCGACTTATACTCCAGAGCGACTTATACTCCGAAAAATACGGTAGTTTATTAGATTGCATAGATAATTTTGTATTTTCAATTATTAGTCCATGTGGTGTTTTGCATTTATGGGATCGTGATCTAAACTAAATCCAAATAAAGTTTCATGTCAGAAGACTTGACCCTGCTGGCGACCCACATGTGCTCGCACAAATACAAAGCACAGCAATGCATATGAGACAGCATCCACGGTGGCAGCGCGACAGGACAGTGCCAAGAAGCCGCAAATCGACTGTACACACCACGGCACTGGCACAGCACGATACACTCACGTGAAGACAGAGAGAAGAAGTAGGATTTAACAGACCTGGTGCATAGTGCCTGAGGGCGAGCGCACCTGAGCGTGGGCATCTTGTGGATCTTGTTGAACATGCGGTCCAGCCTCTTTAGGATGAGGATGAGAGCGGGGCGTACGGCCTCAGAGGACCAGTCGGTGATAGGCAGCATCTCCATGATGTAGCGGCGCAGGCCTCGGCTCTCCATGGTCAGGGTGTCGTAGGGTGCCAGCTTTAGTAATGCGTGGGCGATCTCCGCGAGTCTGGAGCACACACAAACAAAGTGCACTGCAAAAACTGAAATCTAAGTAAGATGAAATATCTCAAATAAGGGTGATATTTGCTTATTTTCTGTCTGATAAGATAATTCTTCTCACTAAGCAGATTTTATGTTAGAGTGTTTTACTTGTTTTAAGGGTTTTGGTCCTAAATGATCTCAGTAACATATTACAGCTTGTTGCTGAGATTTTATGACCTATATTGAGTAAATCATGCTTGAAACTAGAATATCAACTGTTGCAAAGCTGTGTCATCAACACTCACAAGTATAAAACTATTTTTTTAAAGTAATCATTTCTTATTTCAAGCATGAAAAAAAAAATCATGACTTTGACACAATTTTGTCTCATAATTAAAACAGATGACAGCCAAATGGACTTTGCTGTTTTATTTTCAATGAAACAATAGAAACTACGTACTCATATAGTAGTACAGTTGGCACAGTACAGTAAACTGACAGTTAATATTTAAACATTTAACATGTGACATTTCTAACAATTTTGAACAGAAATAGTTCATGCACATTCAGATGAATTCTTCAAAATTACAATTAAACATTTTTGGGCCGGGCTGTATATATGCGCACTAATTGACTGAAAGAGCGCGCACTTGGCGCGATGATGTCATGTTATCGATGGAAAAATGCATTTTTAGAGAAAATGATTTGCCTGAGCGGCTAGGAGACCCCGAGAGTAACAAGCGGTTGCCTTGTTGCCTTTCCATTAAGAATAATAAATTAGTTTTTAGTATAAGTTTGCTGGTTTCAAGAAATGTAATGCCAAGCGCATATCATTATGTCAAGATAATGGCACTAGCATTTACTTAATTTAAGAACATTTTCAACATATTGAGCAAAAATATTCTTTTTTTCTACCAAACAAAGTGCACTTGTTATTAGTGAGAATATACTTATTTCAAGGTATTTTTGGGTTCATTGAAGTTAGCTAATTTTACTTGTTTCGGAAAGTCTTGACAAGCCAAATTTTCTTGTTCTATTGGCAGATAATTTTGCTTAGTTCAAATAAAATACCCCTCATTTTTGTATTTTTTTTTCTTCTTGTTTTTGAACACTGACTTTTTGCAGTGTGAACTTCAGCAAATAAGTGAAAAGTTGCAAGATCTCATTGTTCGGTCACCTCATGTGGGACTTGATGTCAAGCAGCTCCAGCGCCGTCACCCGAGGCTCACCGGCTACATTCTGCAAGATCTTCAGACGTGGCCCGCAGTGTTTGTAGAATTCGGTACAGATGTTCAGCAGGGACTCTCGCGGCCGGCGGAACTCCTCTCTGGCCATGCGCTCGTCCAGCTCCTCCCTCGGCATGCCCTGGCCCTCCTCCAGCAAGTGGATGTTGTCCCTAAGCGTCACATGTTAATGCAAGACCTCCTTCATGGAAGGCTCATTCAAAAACAAAGAAACGTCTTTAAACCTCGTGTTGACGCCTCCTGACATGGCATGGTTGGCAGTGGTACCTCCTTTATGGCCCTGATCACAGCGAGATATCTGCGGCGCCGTCATGGGTCTGCAAAACAGGCGCGATAATATGAACTGTTAAGTAGCCAAAAATCCTGCAAAAGTCTAGACCAGATCTGGGCAAATTAAGGCCCGGGGGCCACATGCGGCCCGTTAAGGGTTTCAATCTGGCCCGCCGGACATTCCCAAATATTATTTTAGATGTTTAAGATGGAAAGTGTAGCTGCCATTATGATGTGCAGTCATGTTTTCAAATGACCGTAAGTCTTCAACTATAGTAAGTCTTTCAATGCTTGGAATCTGCGCTTTTGCATGATATTTTAGTGACTAGTGTTGCCCTGATACCAAGATTATTTCGATACTTTTCGGTACTTTTCCATACTTTTCTAAATAAAGGGGACCAGAAAAAATTGCAATATTGGCTTTATTTTAACCAAAAATCTTACGGTGTGGCGGACCGGTACTTTTCAGAGGCGGTATGGTACCGAATATGATTCATTAGTATTGCGGTACTATACTAATACCCGTATACCGTACAACCCTACTAGTCACTATGGAGTCATACCAAAGACTATAAAAATGGGACCCATTACCTCCCTGCTTGGCACTCAGCATCAAGGGTTGGAATTGGGGATTAAATCACCAAAATGATTCCCGGGCGCGGCCACCGCTGCTGCCCACTGCTCCCCTCACCTCCCAGAGGGTGATCAAGGGTGATGGGTCAAATGCAGAGAATAATTTCGCCACACCTAGTGTGTGTGTGACAATCATTGGTACTTTAACTTTTTAACTTTAATCTACGTCACAGCAGGTCAGACGAGGCACCAAGCAGTGTGGGTGGGGAGCGTTTCCTCATAGTGTTTCCAGAGCCTGAAATGTGGGTGTCAGGGACAGACGCGGAAGGACATTTTTACAAGAAAGTTCTAAAACTTAGTGATGTATCAGATATATCATATTGTAGATGTTTTTTTACCCTTCACGTTCATATTTCGCTGTGTTTTTTGCATTTGGCTTGATTGTAAAAAATGTGGATGGAGAGGGGGTGTGACGTTCATATGTTGTCAATATTCAGTGTTTTATCCTTCATAGTTAATATTGTAACATTCTTTATTTTCATGTACATTCTAGGTGTCTCATTCAGTAAAAAAATGTAAAATGTTATTCCGTTTTAAGGGGTGTGACGTTCATATGTTCTCAATATTCAGGGTTTTATTATTCATAGAATTTTTTTTTAATTCCATTTCGTTTTAAAGGCGGTCTGTCATAACATTTTTAGCATTCAATCAGACTTTATTGTGAGGTTTTGTATTAGTTTTCCTAAAAATAGGTATACCGGCCCCCAGACACCTTTTTTTCTCTAAATTTGGCCCCCCAAGTCAAAATAGTTGCCCAGGCCTGGTCTAGACAGACATACGAGCCGCACCTTGTAAGGGTTTCTGAGCTGTAGAGCAAAGCCTGCAGGGATGTAGCCAGTGCAGCAATGGCTGCGATTTCGTCTCGGGCAGCTGATGCTGACTCCATTGTCACCGTGTTGCTCTTTAGCTTTTGGAGGAAACACGGGACCAAGGCCTCCAGCACCATAAGCATCTGGAAACTAGCCAGAGGACATGCAAATGAGTCAAAGGACAATGGATAAAGAAAACATTCCACAACTTACCTTCTGAAGGATTCGGGTGCGTAGGCTGCCACGGTGACACACAGCTTTATGGCTTCACTGATAGAAAAGGCCAAGTCCTCATTGCCATAACAGAAATCTGCAAGAGATTTGAGTCACTGCTGATCATCTGCAAGTTCAGGTTCAAGAGCTCACCTAAAGAGCGGAGTGGTTTCTCAGCCTTGACCAGCTCGAGTGCGTCCAAGGCATCCTGTGTCTCACCCTCCAGAGAGACCAGCAGGTCGAACAGACACTGGGCTGACACTCCCTTTGAAAGGCCGCTACTGGTGCTGGTCTGGGTCACAAAGGTTTTTGTTGGCAACTGTACATTTACAAGAGTACAGGAACAAACAGCATCGAGTGGTCTTACAGTAAATTCGAGCAGAGGCGCCACACTGGCGAACAGCTGCAGGACGAAGGGCTTGCGGTGGAGGATGTAGAACTGTCGACAGCAGAACTCGATGCCTTGTCTGAGTAAAGGGTTGCCCTCGTAGTCTGCATAAACCTGCCTCAACAAGAAGTACACGCAAGAGCCCTGAGTTTTGTCGGCAAAACTCCTCGTGCTCAACTCGACGCACCTGCAGCATGGTCGGCAGGATCCATTGATAGCCGCTCAGTGAAAAAAGGTGGTTGAAGTGCACGGCTGTGTTGATGGCGGTCGCAGTGTGCTGCCGGAGAAGGGCGCTGTCCTCCGGGTGTAGCAGCAGCGCCCCGTTGAAGACGTTGAGGTACAGCATCATCTCGTCACCCCACGGGTACTCGCTGGGCATGCCCAGGAACATCTCCTCAAGGAGCTTGATCCACAGTACCTTGTGGAGAGTGTCTAACCCAAACAGCTCCTTACCTAGAGGAAAAAGTGAGGCATATTAAAAATGCTCTGTATTGTGGCGCACACGTGAGTCGGACAAACCCTGCGGCTCGTTGAACAGCGAGAACTCCGCATCAATAGCCGTCCTCGGGAAGGACGGCAGGCGGAGCAGGTCTTCCTGGAGCAGTGAGACGTGGGACTGCCTGTGCACGGCGGGCATGTGCTGCGTGAGGGAGATGAGGAAGAGCACACGGCCGACCTCCTCCAATTTGCGGGAGAAGACCTGAAAGAGACAAAAAGAATAAGAGGAACCGGAGGGCATCTTTTTTTCACGATGATCCCAACTGAACCTGTTTCTGGATCAGCTCCTGTCCTTTTTCTGGCAGCATGTGGACAAGGTTGAGCTGAGGAGAGACTGACCTCCTAAACGGGTAGATGTCCCTTACATATGTCTGTAGTAGGTAAACTTGTATATTAGTGCAGAAACCCAACAAATCCTAATGAGGGACATCATCTGAGATTAGAGATGTCCGATAATGGCTTTTTTGCCGATATCCGATATTCCGATATTGTCCAACTCTTAATTACCGATTCCGATATCAACCGATACAGATATATAGTCGTGGAATTAACACATTATTATGCCTAATTTTGTTGTGATGCCCCGCTGGATGCATTAAACAATGTAACTTTACCATTAACGTGGACCCTGACTTAAAGAAGTTGAAAAACGTATTCGGGTGTTACCATTTAGTGGTCAATTGTACGAAATATGTACTGTACTGTGCAATCCACTAATACAAGTTTCAATCAATCAATCAAAAACAAGGTTTTCCAAACTAAGAGAACAACTTCAACTCCAGTTATAGAAAAAGGTGCCAACATGGCACTGCCATATTTATTATTGAAGTCACAAAGAGCATTTTTTTTTTTAACATGCCTCAAAACAGCTTGAAATTTGGGACATGCTCTCCCTGAGATAATCCCGATACCCATTACAACTATGGGAAATACTATACTTTGACTTTCACAAAGTGCCATCCATCCATCCATTTTCTACCGCTTAGTCCCTTCGGGGTCACGGGGGGTGCTGGAGCCTATCTCAGCTACAATCGGGCGGAAGGCGGTGTACACCCTGGACAAGTCGCCACCTCATCGCAGGGCCAACACAAATAGACAGACAACATTCACACTCACATTTCCACACTAGGGCCAATTTAGTGTTGCCAATCAACCTATCCTCAGGTGCATGTCTTTGGAGGTGGGAGGAAGCCGGAGTACTTGGAGGGAACCCACGCAGTCACGGGGAGGACATGCAAACTCCACACAGAAAGATCCCAAGGCCGGGATTGAACTCACGGCTACTCAGGACCTTCGTATTGTGAGGCAGACGCACTAACCCCTCCCCCACCGTGCCACAAAGTGCATTATTATTATTTTTTTTTTTTAAACATGCCTCAAAACAACAGCTACAAAAACAATGAAGGCACACAGTTTTAGTCCATAGTATACTAGAGCATACTTGAGGTGGGGGGGAGGAGAAGCGTCCCCGAAGAGTTAGTGCTGCAAGGGGTTCTGGGTATTTGTTCTGTTGTGTTTATGTTGTGTTACGGTGCGGATGTTCTCCCGAAATGTGTTTGTCATTCTTGTTTGGTGTGGGTTCACAGTGTGGCGCATATTTGTAACAGTGTTAAAGTTGTTTATACAGCCACTCTCAGTGTGACCTGTATGGCTGTTGACCAAGTATGCTTGCATTCACTGGTGTGTGTGAAAAGCCGTAGCTATTATGTGACTGGGCCGGCACGCAAAGGCAGTGCCTTTAAGGTTTATTGGCGCTCTGTACTACTCCCTACGTCCCTGTACACAGAGGCGTTTTAAAAAGTCATACATTTTACGTTTTGAAACCGATACCGATAATAATGAAACAGATATTGATAATTTCCGATATTACATTTTAAAGCATTTATCGGCCGATAATATCGGCAGTCCGATATTATCGGACATCTCTATCTGAGATATATATTTCTCCCCTACCTTGGAATAATGAATGAGGTTCCACCGTTTGTCCATTAGGAAGTAATGCGCAGATCTAGCCTCTGGAATGTTGAAGAATTCCAGACATTCCTGGTGGGAAGAAGGAGTATACATAGCTTTTCAAATGTTCTGTTTGTCAAGCAGTCTAAGTTAGAGTTCCTACCTTCAGCAGGGCTTCAAACTGAGTGTCTTCATGGACGGGCAACTGTGTTGGGATGTCACACTCGTTCTGGCCATGCACCACTAGTGTCTTGGTTCCTGCATGAACGATTATACAATAAAGTTATCAAAGTCACATCAGCATTTTATTGTCTGTTAGCCCCGCATGCTTTGGGTTCTCACCTGGCATAGATGCCGTGACCAGGAGCTTGACCTCACACTGCTCTTTCTTCATGGTCTGCTTGAGGTCCTTAAAGAAGAGCCCCTCCACATAGCCCACCACCTCCCACAGAAAAGTGAGCGTGGCTGAGATGGCGTCCATCCCCCACTCGCAGGGTGTCCGCACAAAATACATGATCAGGCCCACCTAAGGAGGGAAAGACTGAAGGGTGAGTGGTGACAAATCAAAGATCGATGACGGTGATTTCGTTCGTACACTCACTAGATAGTTGAAGAGTATGTGGGAGGTCTGTGCTGGGAGGTCTCCGATGTTAAGCAGCAGCTTCCTTAACATGTACATCAACTCATCCTGTTGATAGACACCTTGTCTTACACGCCAGCGTCACACTTTAGGTTGTGTATGCGAGGCTGTTGCTCTACCTGTCGATTGCTCACGGTGAGTTTCTCCAAGAAGTGGCGGAGGACAAGGGCGGGATCCTCGATCAGGCAGTTCCACAAGATTTGCTGAGCAACGGCACTCACTGAGGATATGTTTAAGAATGTATTGACACTTGCTGTCCAGCAAAAACACTAAATATCTACTGTTGTCTAATATTTATTACAGTGAAACATGTTTATGATAAGCGCTTTTGGACATAACCAAAACCAGCCATTGTTTGCATATTTGCTTGTAACTTTGTCCAGAAACATAAGAATTGTTTAACCTACAACATAATATTCCTTCATTTGTGCACATTTTCTTTCAGATTGCTTCCATATAAAATCGTATTCACTTGTCTAACAGCTGCTGTGCTAACTTTGATGTATGTCTTCGTTACAATGATAATGAAGCTTCACTACATATCAAATCAAATCAAATCAAATCAACTTTATTTATAGAGGACATTTAAAATTTACCACAGGGGTAGCCAAAGTGCTGTACAATGAGCAGGTTAAAAGATAAAACGAGTATCGAGCAAACACAACACAACACAAACAGAACACGATAAAAAATAAATAATTAAAATAGAATTAATAAAAACATAAAAACATAAAAACAGGATCACAGCAGGTGTATTATGGGGCGCCATGCATATGCTGTAGTAGAGCCCACATGAATACTGCAATGCTTTTATTGTAAAGCTTACTTTGCACTGAACAGAAAGTTAGTGTAGGAATGTTTTAATGCTGTGTAATAGGGATGTCCCGATACATCTTCACTTCCGATATGATACAGATATTGGAGCGTTGAGGATTGGCCAATATTCCATAAAATATCAGAACGAATGATACAGTAGATAGTTTTACTATTTTGTCGTGTAGAGTGTTATAAAATGCTTGATCAGGTGAAATTACCCAGAGACCAATAGTATATATGAGACACACTATCCTATTTATTACTAACTGTTTGGAATGGATTTATGCTGTTTTTAAGTTTATTGAAGTAGAGTGGTAATTGTTTTTTCGCGACATCGAGTGACCACAATAGTTTATTAAGCTCAGACTTTAGACTGCATTATTGAAGAGCTTTATAAATTATTGATCAATTAGGGAGATTTATTACATATGTAACTATGTAGCATAGCTTTCGTAAATTACTTCATTAAATTACAACAACAAAAAACTACATTGTGTGCTTTTTAGGACGTTTAGATAGGGATGTCCGACAATGGCTTTTTGCCAATATCCGATATTGTCCAACTCTTTAATTACCGATACCGATATTAACCGATACCGATATATACAGTCGTGGAATTAACACATTATTGTGCCTAATTTGGACAACCAGGTATGGTGAAGATAAGGTACTTTAAAAAATTTTTTATAAAATAAAATAAGATAAATAAATTAAAAAATTTTTTTTGAAAAAAAAGAAAGTAAAACAATATAAAAACAGTTACATAGAAACTAGTAATTAATGAAAATTAGTCCAATTAACTGTTAAAGGTTAGTAGTAGTAGTAGTAGTAGGGCAGCACAGTGGAAGAGGGGTTAGTGCATCTGCCTCACAATACGAAGGTCCTGGGTAGTCTGGGGTTCAATCCCGGGCTCGGGATCTTTCTGTGTGGAGTTTGCATGTTCTCCCCGTGACTGCGTGGGTTCCCTCCGGGTACTCCGGCTTCCTCCCACCTCCAAAAACATGCACCTGGGGATAGGTTGATTGGCAACACTAAATTGGCCCTAGTGTGTGAATGTGAGTGTGAATGTTGTCTGTCTATCTGTGTTGGCCCTGCGATGAGGTAGCGACTTGTCCAGGATGTACCCCGCCTTCCGCCCGATTGTAGCTGAGATTGGCTCCAGCACCCCCCGCGACCCCGAAGGGAATACGCGGTAGAAAATAGATGGATGGAAGGTTAGTAGTATTAGTGGACCAGCAGCACGCACAATCATGTGTGCTTACGGACTGTATCCCTTGCAGACTGTATTGATATATATTGATATATAATGTAGGAACCAGAATAATAATAACAGAAAGAAACAACCCTTTTGTGTGAATGAGTGTAAATGGGGGAGGGAGTTTTTTTGGGTTGATGCACTAACTGTAAGTGTATGTTGTGTTTTTTATGTTGATTTAATAAAAAAAAAAAAAAAAAAAAAAAAAAAAACGATACCGATTATAAAAAAAACGATACTGATAATTTCCGATATTACATTTTAACGCATTTATCGGCCATTTCTACATTTAGATGTTAACTGGCCATCCAGTTTTGCACAAAAAACATGCTGCAGGACTTTTTGTATCAGAGCTTGTATTGGAGATTTTAAATGCAAGCCGATATAATCCGATACTTGTTTTTTTTTGCTGATCGAACTGATATCCAATTTCAATATTTGATCCGGACACACCTACTGTGTATCTCGATGGTTGTTATGTATAGTAGCTGCTACTGTTTTACGCTGCTGAACAATATTATGGAGGTTTACTATATACTACAACACATGTCTAATACTACATTTGACCTATATATCATAGAAATAACACATTTTATGACCACATATATCTACCTCGAAGCTGTATGAAATGGAATGCAAGCACTATAAAGGGGTTCACCTGCTACGCCGTCTTCCCGAACCTCTCCATCCTCCATGAGATGCACTATTGGGAGCACGGCAGCACAGATGCATGCTGGGAAGACAGCTTGTGGCGGTTGCAGCATGTGGTGCGTGGGTGTGTGTTCTGTTGTGTTCTCTTCATCTGAAAAATACAACAAACAAACTGACAGTTACTTGGGTTACAATGTATTGTTTTTATTGTTTAAGTCCACATTAGGGGTCTGTGGTGCAGTAATCAACCAGATTGTTGTCATGATTTCCCCCAAAATGAGTTTGAAGGACATGTTTAGCAATTTTGGGCCTTGTAGAGGTTTGCACCTAATATATAATAAGAGTTTTTATCCCAATTAAGAAAGCATGGCAATAATGTTTTGACAGTTTTTTGCTTGTTAATTATATTGAATGTAAAAATTCAATTACACTTTTTTAGACAATATATTTTGAATATCTAGCTCACTTTTCTCACATCTATATTACTTTTGTCATATTTAGCTCACTTTTCTCACATTTAGCTCATTCACAAATGGTAAATAAAAATGTTAAATCCAAATGTTAAATATAAATGTTAAACATACAGTTGAAATTTAAACATGAAATATAAATATAACTGTTAAACATACATTTTAAATTTAAGCATGGAATCTAAATCTAAATGTTAAATCTAAATCTAAATGTGTATCTAAATCTAAATGTTAAATCTAAGAGTAGATTTAAAGTTTACATTTACATTTAACACTTGCATTCTAAATTGTAAGTCTAAATGTTAACTGTAACAATATATTCAACATTTACATTTAATATTAGATTGAAATTCAACATTTATAGTTAACATTTAAATTTAGATTTAGCATTTACCTTTAACATTTGTTTTAGATTCAACAATTAGTGTTAAATACAACATTTAGATTGATCGTTTTTTCGGACCATAAGGTGCACTTAAAATCCTTTGAATTTTCTTTTAATCCGGTGCGCTTAATGTACGCCTTAATTCTTACCAACCTCAAAGCAATTCTATTTGCTTCAAGGTGTAATGATAAAAGTGACCAGTAGATGGCAGCCACACATAAGAGATACTGAATTTCAAGTTGACGCCTGTTCAATAAATGATGCTGGCAAAGCAAGCCCAAAACGTTTATGTTTCATTGAGAATATAGAACATTACACATGGGGCTCAAAAATCTGGCAAATTGTTTTAGTACGACTTTGGTAAGTTACAAAGCCGCACTGTTTGATGGATTGTCTTATCTTGTTTTTGCAGTCTGTACAATTGAATATAAGTTGAAAAGGATTTGCAAATCATTGTATTCTGTTTTTATTTACAAATTACACAACGTGCCAACTTCACTGACTTTGGGTTTTGTACTATTAACATGTTAAAACATTTTCTTGCATATTCTTCTTTATATTCGCAGTCAGTGCCGCAGCCTCACCCATGAGCGCACCTTTGTGCACAAAAAAAGGAAGTGGTAGATGCACCGCTTCTAAAACATCCAGAAAAAGAGGTACATGTCTGCTGCTTGTTTCAAAACTCAGCAAAATGTCACAAGTAGGAGCATGACAACATGATGTGCAGTAAAGGAACGAGTGTCTCCGTGGTGAAAGCGCTGTATAGAACACGCAAGGACCTCATTTAAATTAGGCTGTCTGCTCCACTTTTCAATTGCACAAGCAGTCTCAATGTCAATCAATCAATGTTTATTTATATAGCCCTAAATCACAAGTGTCTCAAAGGGCTGCACAAGCCACAACGACATCCTCGGTACAAAGCCCACATAAGGGCAAGGAAAAACTCACCCCAGTGGGACGTCTTGGTAGATCACACGCAACAAGCCCACTAACTTGGGGCGGCATGGCGTAGTGGGTAGAGCAACCGTGCCAGAAACCTGAGGGTTGCAGGTTCGCTCCCCGCTTCTTACCATCCAAAAATCGCTGCCGTTGTGTCCTTGGGCGGGACACTTCACCCTCTGCCCCCGGTGCCACTCACACCGGTGAACTGAATGATGAATGATAGGTGGTGGTCGGAGGGGCCGTTGGCGCAAATTGCAGCCACGCTTCTGTCAGTCTACCCCAGGGCAGCTGTGGCTATGAAAGTAGCTTACCACCACCAGGTGTGAATGAATGATGGTTTCCACGTGTAAAGCGACTTTGGGTACTTAGAAAAGCGCTATATAAATCCCAGTTATTATTATTATTATTATTAACAGTACATTAGGGGTGTAACGGTACGTGTATTTGTATTGAACCGTTTCGGTTCAGTTCGGAGGTGTACCGTTGACCTTCTAGAAACATAAACGACAGCTTAAGCTCGCTCGCAGTCCTGGCTTGAGGTGAAGGCTAATTAGCTTTTAGTGTAACGTTAGCTCATTTTGCGGTGTGTGTATGTTACGGACAGCAAAGCCCTGTCTGTCTGTTATTTCACCTTACCTTTTTCTGTGTTGATTGAGCTGTGTTGAAGCAGCAAAAAAGGACATTATGTTAAATGAAGAGTTTCTGTCTCTGATAGTTGATATAATAATGTAAGTGCATCATTAAGCCTACATGATCTCCATGGTGTTCAGGGATGAATAGTCTCTCCTATTGCTATTGTACTATTTTTTCAGCTATAGTTACATTAATCATTGGTAATGGCGCAGCCTAGTTTTGAATGGCAGGGTCCCTGCTATCACATGTTGATAAAAATATAACATTTACATAATAAATCAACTACAGGCTTCCCAAATGCTGTAATAAATTAAGCATGATGAGTTGACTTGAAACTGTTTAATGTTGCACTTTTTAAATGTAGAAGAAACGTTTTGTCATTGTATTTAATCTGAGCAACAACTTGAGGCAGTTTAATGTTGATTAACGTGGGCAGAATTATTATAGTGTTCCCAATGTTAAAATGATAAAGCCATTGTTTACAAATTTGGTAATTAAATAACCAAAAAATTTATATTTTGTTTTCTTACTGTACTGAAAATGAACTGAACCGTGACCTCTAAACCGAGGTACGTACCGAACCAAAATGTTTGTGTACCGTTACACCCCTACAGTACATACAATTGTATTGTTTGCACATGCTGTTCAGCGTGTGATATTTACATCTTAGTAGATCAGGTCCTAAGTGTGTCATACCTTCAGCACTCGCCAAAGAACGTACAGACCACACAGAGCCTCGGCGGAAAGAGTAGTTCCTGTGGGAGTTACTCGAGGCGCAGGAGGGACTGACAGACAGACGGCGGGATGCCAAGTTCACCACTTCTTCTGCTGGCAGCATTGAAAGACAAATATGGACAACTTTGAAGCAAGAAAAAAAAAATCACAAAGTTTATTGTATCTATGCGCCGCACCTTCCTCCTCTTGCTCAGGTGGAGGGCTGCAAGTGGGCTCATAGCACGCCTCCTGTGCCACAGGGATGGCCGTGACGATGCTGGCCTCACGGCCCAGACGACGCTTTTCCTCCTCCTGCTGCAGGTTCTTTAGGATGTGTTCAGCTCGCTGGTGAGAACGCGACACAGCTCGCGCCGAGAAGGATTTCTATGGGGTCAGTGTTGATTAGATCATTGCGGGCAGCTATGTTGCAAGCATATAGCAACTCTCAATTGGCTCAATGATGCGTTGACGTGATCCTGAACAGAAATAGAAAACTTTCTGCATATCATGGAAATGACGCACGTGCTCATACACATACATGAGAACATACACGGCGAAGTCTGTGTCATCCAATGACCATGCAGGTACAGCACAACGCACAATGTCTGACGCATGCTGCTGTTGTTTTCCTAAAGACATACAGTACAGTAGAGCTAATTACTCATCAAGATGCAACTGCCCCACTTCTGGAAACCAAAAATCCAATTGTCCCCAACTGACTCAAAAAAAAATGCAGAAAATTTGCCGTTCCTGACATTTATGACTTAATGTAAAAAGATGCATCAGCACAAATATCTGGACAGAAAACTTACTATGGCATGGACTGACTGAATTAATGCAGGAAACTAAAAACAAAGACAGATAAAATGATAAAAGGAAGGTCTTTATCAAAATCTGTAACACTTAAAATAAACATGCATTACAACTTAAAAGATAGGAAGATAAATGGCAAATTGACATTTATTTTTGGAGTTTATTTCAGATCAAATCCAGGAGATTGCTGAATCTAAAGCGCTGTTTGAACCACTTTTGACTCATCACAGATACAAAACAGTGAACTTTTTGTTTCAAAATGTAAACACAGAAAACGGTTGTGTTACATTTGTGATCTGCAAAATCCCGCCAACTGGATTTTTTTCTTGTTAGTTGAAAACGACTTCTTCAAAATGTAATTGTTTCCAAGTTCTTAAGACGATTCAGCAGTCACTATGCAGAGTTCCTACATTTATGTCTCAGGTGGGTAGTCCTCAGAAAACAACAGGGGATGTGCAGTTAACACCACAGATTACAAAACGAAGATGACTGGTCCACTAAATGACAACATTCTTGAAAAATGTAAAAGGAGGTATCCCATTAGTGAATATAAGAAGATTATCAAATGTCTTCAGAGGGTATTGATCGTCTCACATCACTATGTCGCCCGTACCCTTGGGGAGCAACACATTGCATTTACAGACTCCTTAAACTTTACAAAGAAGGAACCCCACTAGATGGTCAGCAGCAGTAACTCCCCCACCTACAACATTGCCAACAACAAAAATGTTTTTTATTTACTTTGTAACTACAAAACTAGACAACAAAACTAGAGAAACATGGGGAAAAAAGAGCAAAAAAGGTTGAAATGTTGATTACAACATGAAGCTAACACAGTTTTGTCATGTCTCGCCCCTTCGCGATTTGTATTTTGCGGCTTCAATCTATCTTGATTTGAATTTTTAAAAAAATTCTTAAGCCAATTTTATGCATTTTTTGGTATAAATTAAATTTTAGTTTTAAGTTAAGGGAAACCTTTGTTTCAATGCAGATGAAGCCATTGTTGTTGTGCCTGTTTTTCATGGTAAGTGGAGAGTAAAACTGTTGATGCATGTCATCTTCAACTCCTGCCTCATCAATGACACATCTCCACATTGGTGAGCGTTTGACGTGAGCGATATCTATCAACAACAGCATGAACACACAGTGGGACTTGTGCCGCACAATGATAACGGCACGATTAAAATCGCCGCGAAAATCAAGTTGGCCAACTCTTGGCACAACAACCTATGCCTGTGGTTTCAGCACATCAAAGCCCAGTTCCAACTGAGAGGATTTACTCAGGATGTGACAAAGTATTTCTACGTGGTGGCCGTGCTGAACGCTTCGATGGACGGCCAGACCAATGTCTTAAAGGATCCTCCGACTAGGCAAGGGGAACACACCGAATGCTACTATGTTGGGTAAAGTAAATGTAACGCTGACTATATGGGTGTTATTTCACGTCTAGAGGGATTTAATATTGCAAAAAAAATATATATTTAGTAGAGATGTCCAATAATATCGGATTGCCGATATTATCGGCCGATAAATACTTTAAAACGTAATATTGGAAATTATCGGTATCAAAATTATCGGTATCGGTTTCAAAAAGTAAAATTTATGACTTTTTAAAACGCCGCTGTGTACACGGACGTAGGGAGAAGTACAGAGCGTAAATAAACCTTAAAGGCACTGGCTTTTCACACACAAGGGAATGCAATTCATACTTAGTCAACAGCCATACAGGTCACACTGACGCTGGCCGTATAAACAACTTTAACACTGTTACAAATATGCGCCACACTGTGAACCAACACCAAACAAGAATGACAAACACAATTCGGGAGAACATCCGCACCGTAACACAACATAAACACAACAGAACAAATACCCACAACCCCTTGCAGCACTAACTCTTCCGGGACGCTAAAATATACACCCCCGCTACCCCCCCCCCCCCCCCCCCCCCACGCCCCCCCCACCTCAGGTCTCAAGGTTGGCAAGTATGCTCTAGTACAGGGGCGCCGCTAGGGATTTTGGGCCCCATGAAAATAATCTTTACAGGGCCCCCAACACAGTGTCCTTATTTTTTCTGTATTATAATTTCATCATCATTAGGGGCCTCTCTGGGCCCCCCTCCATCATGGGCCCCTAGAATCCGTCTCCTTTACCCCCCCCTTTTCGGCGCCCCTGCTCTAGTATACTCTGGACTGAAGCTGTGTGCCTTCATTGTTTTTGTAACTGTTGTTTTGAGGCATGTTTAAGAAAATAAAAAATAATGCACTTTGTGAAAGTCAAAGTATAATATTTCCCATAGTTAAAGTTAAAGTACCAATGATTGTCACACACAAGTGGGTATCAGGATTATCTCAGGAAGAGCATGTCCCAAATTCCAAGCTGCTGTTTTGAGGCATGTTAAAAAAAATGCACTTTGTGACTTCAATAATAAATATGGCAGTGCCATGTTGGCTTTTTTTTCCATAACTTGAGATGATTTATTTTGGAAAACCTAGTTACATTGTTTAATGCATCCAGCGGGGCATCACAACAAAATTAGGCATAATAATGTGTTAATTCCACGACTGTATATATCGGTATCGGTTGATATCGGAATCGGTAATTAAGAGTTGGACAATATCGGAATATCGGCAAAAAAGCCATTATCGGACATCTCTAGTATTTAGTATTTCATAAACAGGTTTTTAATGAGCTAACAATGAAAATATACAATAATCAAAAACATTTATTCACCACGGTCAAATTAAAAACCATTTAGACACCATAACCAATAATGATGTCTGTACGGTATAAAGCGTCATTTTTGCAAATGAAAAATGTCAAAGTGACACATGCAGCTTCTGATTTTTCAGTATGTGGCTCTCGGTGGAAAAAGTTTTGAATGCCCCTTACGCTGTCTCCGAATGAAAACCAACGTATCATTACCGCCAACCATTGCAGAAGTAGAAGTAGTAGCAGTAGTCTACTATAGGACTTCAGAACCAATCTCATTCCAGAACTATGATTTACTTCAAATTCGACTGAATACAACCAACTTTTATTTCAATTAATTTCTCCAAGCAAAATCATGGCTGTGCTACAGGCTCACATGTACATAAAACAAATGGCCAAGCTACTGGACACACATTGTGGTGGTCCCTTACGTGGCTGGTCTTTCAGAGAAACTCAGGAGAATTTTCTGCAAACATAACATTCCAACACACTTCAAAGCCAATAACACCCTTAGACAAAAACTGGTACATCCCAATGACCTACTTTCTTGAAACAAGCTCAGCAATGTTTTTATGTAGCGCAGTCTGCAGTAACCGCTACATCGGGGCGCCCAAGCAACCGTCACACAAGCATATGACTTAACATAAGAAGGCAGCCTCTTCTGGTCTCTGTAAGGACATCAATGACAAGCTCTTAGACCGAGAGAACAGATGTTTTCAAAGAATGAAGGAAGCCGTCTACAGTATGTCAAACTTGAAAAACTTTAACTAGAAAGGCCCTCGTTAATGGGGAACTATGATAAATCTGGTCTTTTCTGACATGTAAATGTTGTTACAATGTTGGATAGTCATGTTAAACAATGCCAAAGAATCAAATCACAAGGTTCAAGTATTTGGGTGTGAGATTACACGCAGTTTTGGATGCCTTCCCAGTGTTTTGCAGTCTGGCTCGTTGTGACATCACAGTGAAGTGGATGTACTTATTAGGACATTATGTAAAGTTATCAGCCAGATGGGGAGGAGCGCTGTCTGACTGAGGCCAGTTGAGTTTGAGAAAACACAAGAAAAGGTGGGATAAAATATAATTTTCATCTAATCTTGGCATGCACATAATAACACCGACATGGGACATGCAGTGACATAAAGAATGGTAAAAGCATCTTTTTTATGCAGATTCTGAATTGATCGGAGAATGTGCAGGTGTACCTAATGTTGTGACCGGGTGAATCTCAGCTGTTTGAGGTTTATTTTCGACCATGTCTGGTCAAAAAAAAAGCGGTAACGTTCGTCTTCAAGGACTCATAATCCTCGCAAAGAAAAGTGGAGTCAAACCAAGTGTCGTTTTGTGTCGTTCTTGCCATTTCCGGGTCTAAATTGGCTGTCAAAGGGTACCAACTTGTCAGAGTACGTCTTCGTCCTTCTAATATCCAGGTGAGAGGATAGTAAACGATGATCTAGAAAAAAGTTTGACGAGCAAAGAAACGAGGAAGCTGCACGCAAGCTTGTGATCACAGTGCCGATATAAATAGTATGTCTGCATTATCGCTTATAATAACAATATCCCTAATACTTGGTTAATATTTAAGTCACAAAATGTAAATGGAGTATTGTTGGCACTTTTTGAATGGTTATTTCTGTCTTGCCTCTGGTGAGGGCGGTCGCATTTTTTCCCGCTCCCTTCTTCTCCCTGCTTGCTCTCTTTGTTTTTGTCTTGTCTACACTTTTTTGAAGCCTCTTTCTTCGCGCTGTCCTCCAAATGTAAACATCAGACATGGAAATGATCAGCTGGACTCTCGACTCAATTGACAAAATCTTTTCGACGAGGAAAAGAGGTTCTGGGGAGCCTGGCTGACCTGATGGAACCATTGCTGCGGGGTACGTGAGAGATTCCTGGGATAAATGGAGAATCATGTGCCTCTCAGTCCTTTCCATCGAGGACGTGGAAGACATCTACCTATTTGGAACCGTGATCGCGGGGCACCTGCTGATTGGGCTGTGCATTGCTCTAGTGTATCGTCAAATTCGTAAGACGATGGCAGCCACTCAAGGGGCCCAAAGGCTGTTTGTCGCAATGGAAGGTTTGGGCCGGGCTGTGGCATCACAGACTGGGGCGATTTCTGAACTGAATCGCAAGATGGATCACATCATGGAAAAGCTGGTAAGGGAAAAATTGGATATGAGGGCCAGCATGGATGAATAGAACAGACACGCCATTGTAATGTCTGCTCGCGGAAAAACAAAAATCCTAATCTACGATTTGAATTTGACTCCCTCGAATGGCCTTGACGCTCCAACAACAGGAGCAGGCTGTTCTGAAAACATCCCAGAGGACACCTCAATGATGGACACTTTTGACCTTTTGACCAGTGTTCCTGTTCTGTAACCCTGTACACTGTTTGTTTGTCTAATCTTGAACGGGTTTGTGCTGAAAACATAGTTTCGTTGCACTAGTTGCAATGACAATAAAGACCTATCCTATCCCCTATCCTTATTTTTGGGGTTTTATGGGCGGAATAGAGGACCTCCCATTTGACTTTTATGTACGTTTATTCACAAGTCAGAATGCATTAAAAAAAAAAACATCCGACATCATGTCTTTCATATTTATTGTTAACGATTCCAAAAAAAAAAGGTGCAGTTCCCCTTTAAAATTTGAGCATCAAATACTTGCATGATCATGTTATTGTCCCATTTACATTATTTCCTGTTAAATAGATACAATTATTCTAATACAAGTGTACGCACTGCGCATAATTTCATTTTACACTCCGCTCAGAGCAAGTGAATATGTTGTACCCCACCATGCACCTAGCTCTACCCAGCTCGTTTGCTTAATAAAACGGTGAACGATCTGCTCCGCAGCACACTACACTATTGAATGCACGTTCAGAAATTAACTGAAAAAATTATTTAATTAGTCTCTTAGTCTGAATTGATTCTGGAATAATGTGATGCACCATATTTAGATTCATTGAAATGCATCTGTATATGCTAAGTTATGCAGTGTTGATTTATTACGTTTTACAGTAATTGTAATAACCTTAATAAATGTGGTATCATCGACAACTTCAAAGATGTGTTATCCTTTACACTTTAAATTTTAGTCGACAGAATTTAATGTAATTTTAGTTTTTTTTTAATGTTGAGGAATTTAGTCGACTGAAACTGAATCAATTTATTTGACTAAAATATGACAAATACATGTTTAAAGTAAACCTATGATTTATAGGTTTTCATTTAAGCATCGGTGAATGTTTGCGCTCTGCTTCTTTCTACTCCTATTCAAACAAGTTGAATTATACCCACCAGAGAAATAAATATGGGAACTCTGCCTCAAAACATTTAGAATTTAAGTAGCTTTTTTGGTTAAAGATATAACATCTTCAACTACCAAAAATAATTCCAGTTGTCTCATTTCAACTTTTGTGGATTACCATGACCTGGAGGACTTTAGAATCTTCACAGACGTTACGTTTGTGCTGCTCAAGTTAATAGGTTTATAAGAAGACCTTTTCATCAAAGTCCACATCAAATGCAATGCTGCTGCAACCAGCAAAGATGCATTGCTTACATTTATATTATATTCACAGCGATTTACTTTTTCCACATTTTGTTATGTCGCAGCCTTATTCCAAAATGGAATAAATTCATTTTTGTCCTCAAAATTATAAAGCCAATACCCCATAATGACAATGTGAAAAGTTCAGAAAAAATGTTTGCAAATGTATTCAAAATACAAAAACTAAGAGATCACATTTACCTATGTAATTACAACCTTTGCTTAATACCATGTAGATGCACCTTTGGCAGGAATTACAGCCTCAAGTCTTTAAATGTGATGCCACAAGCTTGGCACACCTATCTTTGGGCAGTTTCATCCATTCCTCTTTGCAGCACCTCTCAAAATCCATCAGGTTTGATGGGAAGCATTGGTCTTCATCCAGGATGTGTCTGTTCATTATTGCATTCATCCTTCCCTTTATCCTGACAAGTCTCCCAGTTCCTGCCACTGAAAAACATCCTCACAGCATCAGAATCAGAATCAGCTTTATTGTCATTACGCAATGCTGCCACCACCATGCTTCACTGGAGGAATGGTATTGACCTGGTGATGAGCAGTGCCTGGTTTCCTCCAAATAATTCAATCTTTGTCCCATCAGATCAGAGAATTTTGTTTCTCCTGGCCTGAGAGTATTTCAGGTGCATGTTGGCAAACTTTTTCTAAGAAATGGCTTCCGACAGGCCACTATACCATAGAGCAGGGCTCCCCATCCCATCAATCACAAAAAATTTATTAATATGACATCAGTGAGACCACCACTCAGAGAGTTTGTTGGTCAACAGACCCGTCAAAAGGCATGCATTTTAACCCCTGAACAAGACTGCACGCCCCACAACATGCTCATCTTGCGAACACGCCTTGCATAACCTGCACAAAAACCAAGCTGAAACAATCCATGAAGGCCTACTGTTGCATTGCAGTGGACATTTTCCAGCATCCAACATCAAACAACTCTTCCCTCAACAACGACCATTACGGTCGCTCGCCTGCGATGGAAAGCTAACATACTAAAGTCTGTGAACATTGCTCCAAAGTACAGATTTTGTATTGATTTATTGGGCATGCAAAACTAAACATTAACATGTGCAAAGACAGTACTATATGATAAAACAGGGCGGCAGCTAACGAAGGACTTCCCCGTTTTTCCCCTCTTTATCACAGGTAAAACAGCCGATTTTACTATTCCCGGCTGACGTAAGACAACCATGTGACTCGCGTCCCATACGTGACCATAGGATGAACAAATATACTACAGTTAGGGGTGTAACGGTACGTGTATTTGTATCGAACCGTTTCGGTACGGGGTTTCTGGTTCGGTGCGGAGGTGTACCGAACATATTAAGTAGTGTACTGCACGTTGTGTAAACAATACTCAAAATGCCGGACATTTGAGGCATTTAAGAAACTTCGCCCGGACAGCTCCGCAAAAGAGGACATGTCCGGTGAAAAGAGGACGTATGGTCAGTCTATCCTAGCCCGATAGCTGCTAGAATGCTAGCAAAAACGGACATGTCCGATGAAACCGATCGCTGCTAGCATGCTAGCAGCGATCGGTTTCACCGGACCGGGCTAGGATAGACTGACCATACGTCCTCTTTTGCGGGGCTGTCCGGGCGGAGTTTCTTAAATGCCTCAAATGTCCGGCATTTTGAGTTAGGGTTGCGTGTATTTTCAATGTACGTTCAGGGTTAAGAAGGGGTTAAAAACAAAACAAATTGTGCGGGCAGCAGCATTGGTGAGGGAGGGGCAGAGACAGAGAGAGAGAGAGAGAGTTATGATAAACGCGCATGCGTCGCCAGGCTCTGCTTTTTATCCATAGATTTATCAGATTTAATTTTTTATTATCTATAGCAGGGGTGTCAAAAGTGTGGCCCGGAGGCCATTTGCGGCCCACAGCTAATGTTTTAAAGGCCCACGGCACATTCTAAAAATACTATTAAAATAAACAAAAACATAACAAATGTGAAATAATAAAGCTTAAAGGTTAAATGTAATTTAGAAAAAGTTGCAATGTTGACTAATAAAACAAAGTTGTTGTTTTTTTCTTTCAAACTGTCATTGCTCAAAACATAATATTGAATCAAAATCAATGTTATTATGAATTATTGACCTATCCAAGGTTCCTGTTACTTCACATCAAATATTCCACTAAGAAAAATATTTTTGGTGAAAGATTTTGCAAATTTGGTAAATAAATAACCCAAAAATTTATATTTTGTTGTTTTCTTACTGTACCGAAAATGAACCGAACCGTGACCTCTAAACCGAGGTACGTACCGAACCAAAAATTTTGTGTAGTTACACCCCTAACTACAGTACTAAGACTATAGTGGCCGTAAACAGTCAGCTTCGACAGCAGGGGTGCCCAAAGTGGCCCGTATATATATATATATATATATATATATATATATATATAAATAAAACATAGTTGACGCAGGGGTAGATATTGCTTTGGTTATTAACTGAGACCAGATATCTTTGGCTGGAAAAGGTTTGTGACCAGTGTCATAGAGGCCTGATGGTTGTCTTTCTGAAATGTTCTCCTCTGACAGAATGACCGCGTTGGGTGACCGAGACCGAGTCCCTGACTAGACTAAGATGAATGCATAAGTGTGCAGAGACACACTGGATGAAAACCAACACTTCCCACCCAACCTGATTGAGCTTGAGAGGTGCTGTAAAGAGGAATGGGCAAAGCTGCCCAAATATAGGTGTGCCAACCTTGTGGAATCCTATTCAAAAAGACTTGAGGCTGTAATTGCTGCCAAAAGGTGCATCAACAAAGTACTGCGCAAAGACTGTGAATACTTATGTCAGTGGTTCTTAACCTTGTTGGAGGTACCGAACCCCAACAGTTTCATATGCGCATTCACCGAACCCTTCTTTAGTGAAAAAAAAAAAAATTGTTTTTTTTAAATTCAAGACAAAGTTATGTTTTTTTTACTGGTGCACAAAATGAACCGTGCATGAACATCACCTTGTTCCAAGAACAAAACCAACACAGTGCATGAACTCGCAACAAATTACACACCTGCAAATCAGATGGAAAATTAGAGGGAACATTGTTTGGGGGTATCCATAAAAGATGAGTCGGGTGTGTCTTGACCTAAGCGGCGGAGGCTCCGCTGAACCCCTGAGGCAGACTTACCGAACCCCTAGGGTTCGATTGAACCCAGGTTAAGAACCACTGACTTATGTACTTTTGATATTTTTTGTAATTTTTAATAAAAAAAAAAAAAATAATAATAATAATATAAATAACTAAATATACACATTTTCACATTGTCATTATGAGGTATTGTCTGTAGAATTTTGAGGGGAAAATTTATTTATTCCATTTTGAAAAATGGCTGTAAGATAATAAAATGTTGAAAATTGAATCGTTGTGAATACTTTCCGGATGCACTGTAACTCAAAGTCACTCAAAAATAGGCTTTAGGATAAGAAACGAAAGGACATACAATATTTCTGTCTGTAATATTTCTTCAGATAAATGACATCGCCGACTGTTTGCATAATTTCATTAATATTCAATGGGCTCTTTTATTGATATTTGTCAAAAACGCAAATGATAATAAATTCCAGCTTCTACAAGAGTGTTGCTATTATTAATAAATCCTTAAACCAGGGAAACGTATTTACATCAACAAACTTGTTGTGAATTTAAGTATGCAATATAGAATAATATACTATCACTGGATGCAACTGTTGGGAAAAATAAAGAAAATAATTGCGATATAGTACACTAAACCTACTTCTGAAACATGAGCAGTGCTCACACTTACGGACTGGTCTTCGTTGATTGGGTCCTGGACACTCCCGGTGTTCTGGGGAACCCATGGGGGATCAAAAATAGGGACGCAAGGCATGCCCAGAATGGGAGATGGCAGGGTAAAGTTTATGCTCGGAGGGGGAATCTAAAACAGACAAAGAAACAAATCCTCTACAGCATTCTAATGCAGCCAAAAGTTGACAAAGGCTCTGGTAATATTTCATACCTTAAAGATCTGCTGGGCTCCTTCCTCCATGCGGGGCCACACCTGGTAGCGGAATCGCCACAGCGTGTAAAACTTGAAGATAGAATTGATGCGCTGGCAGGCCTCATGGTGCTGGAACTCTGCCATCATCATCTCGGTCACTGTGTCAGGGACCTTTACCGCACACAGGAGGAACATTGCCGCTGGCGGTGGAAGCATGGAAAAGAAAGGGTAGAAAAGAATATAAATTAATTATTCATGTGGTATGAAACACTAAGTGCATGAACTTTAAAGAGTTTGCGTGTTTTAAAACAGGTGCAAACTTGATAGCGAACGCAAAGCTGATTGACTAGGATCATGCACATAGAATTGTGTTATAATTGAGAAAAATAGAGAGCACAATCTATTTAGCGTGTCTTCATGTATATGCAAAGTATATGCTGATTATTAGAAAGGCCAAATTACTGTGAGGAAGAGAGGCATTTATAACAGTTTAGCACACACAATGTGATTTATCAAGACTAAAACTGTTTTGCAGCTATTGTTTTGCGTCCATATTTTGCACGTTGAAATGTGCGTTCAAACTGCACAAATGGCTGTGAGAAATTAGCCGATTGAACTGCAAAGACAAACAATGGAGAGAGAGATAATCATCTGTCCTATTTGTGTGTCAACATAAAAAATATATATTTCAGCAATTACATTTTATAACTGCTCGATGACTTATTGGGCTGATTATAATTTTTTTGTATAGGAAATAGTTTATTATATCTAGAATATTAAAAAAACTTATTGCAATATGCATTTTTCTGCATCTAGATTATTCCAGACACACCACACAGCGCCTCCCAGAGTGCTAAAAATAGGTTCCGTTATCTCATCAGGAGTTTAAAACCTTTTGACCTCGGGGCTCAACTTTCCCACTACATAGGGGCCATACTTGCCAACCCTCCCGATTTTCCCCGGGAGACTCCCGAATTTCAGTGCCCCTCCCGAAAATCTCCCGGGGCAACCATTCTCCCGAATTTCTCCCGATTACAACAATATTGGGGCAGTGCCTTAAAGGCGCTGCCTTTAGCGTCCGCTTTTCCTCCATACAAACAGCGTGCCGGCCCAGTCACATAATATATGCGGCTTTTACACACACATAAGTGAATGCAAGGCATACTTGATCAACAGCCATACAGGTCACACTGAAGGTGGCCGTATAAACAACTTTAACACTGTTACAAATATGCGCCACACTGTGAACCCACACCAAACAAGAATGACAAACACATTCCGGGAGAACATCCGCACCGTAACACAACATAAACACAACAGAACAAATACCCAGAACCCCTTGCAGCACTAACTCTTCCGGGACGCTACAATATACACCCCCGCTACCACCAAACCCCGCCCCCCCCCTCCCCCCATCTCCCGAATTCGGAGGTCTCAAGGTTGGCAAGTATGATAGGGGCCCACTCAAATACTAACACTGAATTAGTCGTCTTACTCTTGATTTTAATCGTATTCAATAATTATATCTAACCCACTTACAGTTTAAGAGGATAAACCTTGTCAAATGATTAGAAACCATGTGTTACTCACAAATATTATCAAGGCTCAGGTCAGGTTGATTACAAAAATAAATACTACCGGTAATCAAATATACCGCAAAAGAACAGATTCATCAAAACTGATAAAAAAATAAATGAACATATAATTACAAAATGCTAATAAAAAATACATTCTAACTAAATTATTAATAAATAATATTATGGTTCTTAAATAAACATCTTCACCACTTTAGTCATAATTTTTGCGCTTAAGAAACTTTAAATCCATAGTTCTCCTGTTTGTTTGAGATTGTCATTGCTGCCATAACTGGTGGGAAAGTGTATTACATCTGAGTACTGCTGCGGCCCATACGGACCAAAGCTGAGAAACAGATATTTTTTGGTGGCCCTCGAGGGGGCGCTCCCAGTCCAACAGTGGGCCTATGGTTAAAAAACAATCTAAAACACACTTCTATATTGCCAAGTAAAGGTGGTTCATATTATACTTGTGTGCTGCATGTCAACAACATGACGAAACGCCTCAGGTTGGACCATATAATGCCATAAATGTGAAGGGAATTAAGTGTCTCCATGGTGACAGCTGGTGTAGACGCAAAATTCTATTTTTGCGTTTTATCAATGTCTTCGTCGATCACCGGCAACACGCTATTATATAGTTCGCACACGCAATTTAGCACGCATTATTTGGCTCTTAGTAGATACCGTATTTTTCGGACTATAAATCGCAGTTTTTTTCATAGTTTGGCCTGGGGTGCGACTTATACTCAGGAGCGACTTATGTGTGCAATTATTAACACATTACCGTAAAATATCAAATAATATTATTTAGCTCATTCACGTAAGAGACTAGACGTATAAGATTTTATGGGATTTAGCGATTAGGAGTGACAGATTGTTTGGTAAACGTATAGAATGTTCTATATGTTATAGTTATTTGAATGACTCTTACCATAATATGTTACGTTAACATACCAGGCACGTTCTCAGTTGGTTATTTATGCGTCATATAACGTACACTTATTCAGCCTGTTGTTCACTATTCTTTATTTATTTTAAATTGCCTTTCAAATGTCTATTCTTGGTGTTGGGTTTTATCAAATAAATTTCCCCAAAAAATGCGACTTATATGTTTTTTTCCTTCTTTATTATGCATTTTCGGCAGGTGCGACTTATACTCCGGTGCGATTTATACTCCGAAAAATACGGTAGTAGATAAACAAAGGTCATGCGTATCAATAACAAGAACAATACACCAATAACAATGGACCATAATCAATTAGAGGAGGTAGTCAGTTTTACATACGTGGGGAGCATAATCAGTGTAGATGGAGGGGCAGATGAAGATGTCAAATCCAAAATTGGGATAGCAAGAACATCATTCAACATACTAAACAAAATATGGAGAGCAAAAAACATTTATCTCAAAACCAAACTGAAAATATTTAACTCAAATGTCAAATCCATCCTGTTGTTACAGGTCAGAAACATGGAAAACCACCAATAGCATACTCACTATTCAGAAAAGCAAGAACAAAACATCACGTGACATTTTTGACCTCGACATGAGGACCGTCCGGAACGTAGCGGAAGAAATCATCAAACCATTCACATACATCTGCAATTTATCTTTTTAACTTGGACAATTTCCTTCACAATTGAAACTCTCAAAAGTCATCCCCATCTTCAAATCTGGAGACAAACACCAATACACAAATTACCGGCCCGTCTCCCTTCTGCCACAGTTGTCAAAAACATTGGAAAAATTATTTGATAATAGACTTCGTGGCTTCATTGGAAAGCACAAATTATTATATGATTGTCAATATGGGTTCCGACAAAATAGGTCAACTTCATTAGCTTTAAGTGATTTAATAGAGATTACTAATGGTATCGAGAAAAACAAATTTGTTATAGGAATTTTTATTGATCTGCAAAAGGCTTTCGATACCATTGACCACCAGATTTTGGTAAATAAACTGGAAAACTATGGCATAAGGGGAGTGGCAGAGAAATGGCTGAAGAGCTACTTGAATGAGAGACAGCAGATTGTTCAGATCGACCAACATCAATCTACACTCATGAACATAACCTGTGGAGTCCCCCAGGGCTCGATACTAGGACCCACACTATTTATAATGTATATCAATGAAATATGTAAAGTATCAACACTGCTGAAGTTCATCCTCTTTGCTGACGATACAACCATTACATGTGCAGGTGACGACATGAAGCAACTTCTGGCCTCTGTAACTGAGGAGATGATCAAGTTAAAAACGTGGTTTTAATACCAACAAATTGTCTCTGAATTTAAAGAAGACCAAAATCATGCTCTTTAGCAATCGCAAAAGTGAAATACCTATCAGGATTGTTATTGATGATACACCAATAGAATATGTCCAACAAAATTCATTTTTAGGAGTGGTAATAGATGAAAATATATCATGGAAGCCTCATATAAGTTACCTAAGGACAAAAGTTGCTAAATGTGTTGGAATGATAAGGAGATCATGTCATTTATTGAACACCAATGCTCTGCTGTTATTGTATCATTCATTCATTATGTCATATTTAAACTATTGTGTTGAAGTCTGGGGAAATTGTTATAAATCTCATCTACAGCCTTTAGTCACTCTACAGAAAAAGGCCATTAGGATTGTGTCCAATGTTCACTACTTACATCATTCAAATCCACTATTCATGGAGTTAAAGCAACTTAAACTGTACGATGTAATCAACTTTAAAACTGCTCAAATTATGTTTAGGGCATCCCAAAACTCTCTACCATCCAATATACAAAACCTATTCCAGGATAGAGATGCTCACCATAGTTACAGTCTAAGAGGAAACAACAAATTACATTTGCCTAAATTTAGAACAACTTTAAAATCAATGTGCATTTCAGTGCGTGGAGTCACTCTGTGGAACAACTTAGGGGAAGAGTTAAAAACCTGTTCTAACATGATTACATTTAAAAGACTGTTTAAAAAAGAAGTACTGAAGAAGTACGAGGAGGAAAGAGAGTGATGCCCTCAGCACAGAGCGAAGGGAGAGAGGTGTATGGTCAGAGAGTGTTTGGGTGTGTGTGTTTTGTCTCATCTTGTCTTGTCCCATAGTAACAGTGGTACTATTGTATTGTTAGTGTATAGGAGTTTTTCTTGTTTTTGTTTGTATGGTATTGTTCTTGTATTATATTGTTTATGTTAAATAGGGAGTGAGTGAGAGGGGTTGGGATATTATAAGCAATTGCTTCATCCAACCCCTTTTCAAGCCATGCATAAATGTCTCTGCCAAAATGTAAAAAAAAAAAAATGTGTGTTGTTGTATTGTGCAGGTTTGAAATAAATACTTCAAACAAAAAACTAAACTACAGACATTCGTAAACCGTTGCCTCCGTTGGGTCCTAGGACACCATCACCAATGCCAACCTGTGGGAACTCACCAAACAAGAACCAGTGGAACTGCAAATCAGGAGAAGGAAGTGGAGCTGGATAGGCCACACACTCAGAAAACCCAATAAATCAATCACCAAACAGGCACTAACATGGAACCCACAGGGAAAAAGAAACAGAGGGAGACCAAGAACAACCTGGAGAAGAAGCACGGAACAGGAGATGAGGGCTGAGGGGCTGTGATGGCAACAACTCGACCGAAGGGCACAAGACCGGAATGGATGGAAGGCTTTCGTCGGCGGCCTATGTTCCTCAGGGAATACTAAGGCCTAAGTAAGTAAGTAGATAGGAGCCTAAAACACTGCTCAAAGCTTTACCAGCAGCAGCTGCCATGTGTTCATCCACGCTGAGTAGCAGCTCCCAGGCTGCAGGCTGGACGTCTCCGTACATGTCATCAGTAAGGATGGGAGCAGCTTTGATGAGCAGAGAGAGGGGAGCAGGTGACAAGCTCATCACCTGAGGGAGACACAGGTCTAAGACACCATTCAAACAATACAAAGCCAAAAGCCATGCCATCGCATCACCTGGTTTCTGATGTACTTCAACATCCCGGTGTCTTTCTTCCCTTCAATGTTGGTGTCAGTGGGCCTCCTCTTCATGGATGGAGTCCTCAGGCATGACTTGTCAGAACACTAAAGTCAAACAGACTCTCAGAGACGCAGACGAGAACAACGTTGGGTCAGGTAAGTTCTGACAGTGAAACGTACTTCTTTGTTTTTCTGCGCGCGTGCGCTTATTATGCCGGTGGTAGCGGCGCTGTCCTCTCTTAGGCTGTCGACTGTTTCTCCGTACACGAGCTTGATGGCGCGGACCAATCGGGCGCAGGAGCGGCTGTGGTGCTGGTAGCAGCGCGGGTGGCAGAAGTCAATGTGGGTGCAGATGAAGCTCTGCTGGTTGCACAGCAGAATCATGATCTGGGTCGGGATAGAAGGCGCACATGAAGGGGAAGAAACATGAAGGGCAGCGAAAGAGTCATACACATTGTGATAAACATACGTGGAGCCATGACATGTTGCGATGGTAGTTGTCTTCTGTGCCACTTCCGCTTTGGCCCTCGGGCTCTATACTGGGTTCGCTGGTACTGCCAGGGCTACCTGCATGACGAAACATGATAGAAGACAACAATGTATCTTACTGGGCATGCTACAATTGATACGATACGCGTATACAATGGTGGGTCATTCATTTGCATCCCTAGGAAATATATAAATGCATGACAAAATTAACTTATTTTATTATGTAAAATGTCCTGCTCATTGATCTGATATAATATCAAATAAATACAAATTAAAAGATCAATTTATATTAAAACTCTTTGGTCAACTTTTAAGCAGAAGGGTTTAATCTCTCTCCTGTGCTAGTTTGAAGCCGACACGACAAACGCGCTCAGAGGAGATAATGTTTGAAAAAAGGTGACCGGTTTTTACAAAACTTTTGTTTTGAAGGGGGAATTGCAAACTTCCTGTTGATTTTTGCTGGGGGTTGTCAATATATGAAATGTAGGTATAAGTGAGACCTACACAGAGGTTTTTGTTTCATGTCTCTAAGACATTCCTACTGGAAGTTACAGGCAGTTTTGTCTGAGTTTTCTTCCTAGGAGCAGTTGTGTCTGTTTTCTTCCTAGGGGGCGCTAGAGCGCAATTCTGAGTTTTATTTTTTATTTTTTTTATTAGATCGCAATTTTTGCCAGTCCTGATGTGTGTGTCTAGTTTGGTGAGTTTTGAAGCATGTTAAGGGGGTCAAATTACAGCTCAAAGAGGCAAACGTGACAGTTTTTACTACATTTTTGTTTTGAAGGGGGAATTGCGAACTTCCTGTTGATTTATGTTAAAAGATGTTAATGTATGAAATCTAGGTCTAAAGCAGACCTACATAGAGGTTTTTGTTTCATGTCTCTACGACATTCCTACCGGAAGTTACAAGCAGTTTTGTCTGTGTTTTTTCCTAGGGGGCGCTGGAGCGTAATTTTGAGTTTTGGGGTTTGGTTTTTTGATTAGATGGCAATTTTCGCCAGTCCTGATGTGTGTGTCAAATATGGTGAGTTTTGAAGCATGTTAAGGGGGTCAAATTACAGTTCAAAGAGGCGGCGGAATAATAATAAAAAAAACCTTACAATTACAATAGGGTCCTCTGTCCCAAAAGGAACATTGCGGTCCCTAACTAGATACACTGGAAAAATAGCATTTGTTGCATGTCCTCGCTTCCTAAAATTAAATAAATTAAATATGACCATTTAAATCATTCAGATATGTTATATATTTTAACATATATTTGTGTGACTCCTTTGTTAGAATAATTATGTATATATTATCATCATAACTTTATGCTTAAGGGCCGTTGCTATAAATTATTGTCAATTGTACTGAAGTGGTATTTTTTATCTGTGCAAGCTGGCAATCCAAAAGGTTGCCAGTCGTCTTTATCAGTGTTGTGTCCAGACTCGGCCTGCTGACTACCAAGGCCGAACACCGCCGTGACACAGACAGAGCAGAGACAAGGCGATATGACCTGCGTCAACTAATTTTCATTTATTCTATAATCATATATTGTGTCTAACTGGAGTTGTCGAGATTACCCCCTTCCCTCAGCGACAGCTTCAGTGATGTAACAGGGACCTTCCAAATAAATAGAAGAGGCGCGCAGGCTTGACTTTTAGAACGTAGTTTGGATCTGTAACTAGAATACAGCCCAAAACATGTGTCTCCTCATGAGTTAAATTGAACTCTGTCTCTGCATGATTCCTTGCTTCTTGTCTGATTATGAGATGTCATCAGTGTTTGAACCTGACATCCTTATCCCAACTATACTTTCATTTAATTTTGTTGAAAAAGAAAATAGTTAAAATTCCCACTTCAGTCAGTTACCACCTATAAGAAAATTGTGGAATATTCCAAAAGTGTTTGAAGGTCATGTGCAGGCCAAGAATAATACATTTTTCGGTATATTGGATGATGTTTCAACTCTGCAGGTCGGTGGTTAAAATCTCAGCAGTGTTCTGTCAGCTTTTTGTTTATTATGTTGTTTATTAAAAAAAAAGTAATCCCTGTAATGTGCTTACTGTCAACATGGTACTAGCATAAATGCCATGCGGCTGTTTTTCATGAACAGATTTTTCTAATTCCATGCTAAAAACTCACTCCTGTTAATTTCAGTGCTGTTACTCAAATTAGTCATCTTCAGCTTATGGACCTTTTACAAAAATGTAATAAAGTCTGGGCCAATACACATTCTGAGTAGTTAAATGTGTATTATCAGATTTACAATTAAAAAAATAGACAAACATTTTAACATATTCTGAGAGTTACAAACAATATGCTACTGATGCGGTGGAATGACCTATGTACCATAAGTGCTGTTTTAAAAGGGTTTCAATAAGAAACAGTGAATTTCTTTTTGACTGACATTGAATTTAAGGGAAAAATCATACAATTGCATAAAAATGTAAATGTTACCAGTGTTGGTCAGCTTACTTTAAAAAATTAATTAGTTAGTTACAAATTACTTCTCCCAAAAAGTAATTAGTAACTCAGTTACCTCATTGTAAGAGCAATTAGTTACTCAACAAAGTCACTATGACGTTTTTCATTTCGATATTTTGTACGCGATTACGTTCGATAACATCTTTAATCTCAAAGACGTTTACATTAACTGGTTGAGGAATAAAAACACTGTATACAGTATTTTAGAACATTTAGCATTTATCTGAAATCAATAGATTGCAGTGTGCCATATGAAATGCATTGAAATACAAATGTATAAAAACATACATTTTACATAAAGTAACAACATTAAATATTGAAAGTACAAAATGTAACCTTATGTGAAAAAACACAAAAGAACATTTGGGCTTTACTAAATTACTAAATACAGCCTGAAAGAACGTAAGATAAACTGTTAGCGAGTTTTGGAGAAATAAATGACATGCAATTAAAGGTGCCATATGTAGATATTTAATGTCAAGTCATCATTAAATGGCCGTGATATGTCAAAAGGCAGTAATAAATCATGTTCTTTTCGAATATCTCTATAACTGATAACGATAGTTCAGCCGGGATATGCTCATTTCAAAATTAGATTTACAGCCCCGAAATCTTGTTATTGTTTTAATTTCGATGCCCTGCCCTCCACCGTTTGACCAATTAGAAAGTCTGCAAGTGGGTTACATCCAGGTTGCCAGTCACGCGCCACCATCTTCGTCGAGCTACTGCCACTGGTATAGTTACTAAACATGTCAGACCTTAGTAAATCGATTCTCAATTTTTTCATGACAAAGCCAGGAACAAATCAAGGATTTGTATCGGGGATGCCTTTGAAAGATGGAGACGATTGAAGGCAGAGAAGATTTTTTCATCTGACACCAAACTTGCTAATTTCCTCTTTGATAAGTTCGTAAGGCATGTACGTTTTCTTATTACTTGTAATAAATGGAAATGGACATTTCGTATGTAAACTATGTTGTCCAGTACAGTCTATGATCTTGTCTAACAAAGTTAGTATGTTCGTGCAAAGAATGCTTAGCATGCTAGTCCGGTCAATGACACATCGACATACAGGCTAACGGGGGAAATATATGCCCATTAGCCTGTATGTCGATGTGTCATCCAACTGACAGGGAAAAGTATATTTTCGACAAATAAAACCTATTTGGATATGGGTAGTGTCAGTGCCTATTTCGTTCTCAATATGCTGATATGCTGAGGAAATAGGTTCCAACATTAGCACGGCTAATTGCGGTTTCTGGTACTGTATGCATCAGGCACATATGGGATGGTATTGGCTTGGCACAATATAATGCATTGCATGTAATGATTTTCTACGTTGTGTATGACATGGTAGTACGCTATATGATTTATGCATAACGTGGATTTTGCGTAACGTGGGTTGGCTCATAGAATCGTACTCTGCACTGAAAGATGGTGATGTGCGTACATGGAAGAGAATGCAGTGCGTCAGGTTGGATGCAACATGGGGTTATGCTGAACGAAATGCGGCGGTAATTCTACTGTTGGCCTTGGCATGTCATCAAAGTAAGCCTATGCGATATATAATATATTATTGTACATTATATATTTTTCGATGGTGGTCTGTGCGGTCAAACTAAACATTTTAGCAGGGTGATGCCAACAGTCTATCCCGACTAAAATATTGCTGCGTAACTTTACGAATACCTTTGGCTAATCGACATTAGTAAAATGTGGCATAATTACTTAGTAAACCATCTTGCAAGAAGCATAACACCGTAGGACTCGTCGATTGCCATTTGAAGTTCCTTGGAGTAGGATTCGGATTCGTCTGCGAGTGGGGGACTACAGAATTTTGACCGTGATTGCAGTACCATTTCTGGCCGGATTACTCCATTTGGCTCCTTTAAGTAAAACTTTCAAAAATGTTCCTCGATGACATTCTGACAATAAATTGCATTTGGGTACAAGTATTGGGGTCTTTTCCAAAGCTAATTTGATAATATGATAAAATGTGATGAGTCTGATTAAAAAAAGTGGCTGCATTTGGGCTTGGGGTTGGGTTAGAAGCAACAAGTGTCATGTTTGCAGGTGTTGATGTGAGGTACGAATCGAGTTGTTTGAGGCAGACGTGAATGAACGCGTTTTTCCTTGACATAGCGTTTATGTTACATAAACATTCTTGCCTTTAATCGCAATGAGCGGAACGCAGTGCCTGTACTTTTAGTTTGAGAACGCTACCTTTGAATTTCCCTGTCTCAGGCAATCAGAGTGGAGCGGTCTTGTTGTGTGTCAGTCAGAGCAGCGTGAGCAGGGCAGGATTCGCCCACCCAGCCAATCATCAGCGCATTCACAACGGCGTAATCATCCCTACCCTTTCTCTCTGCCTGCAGCGGATGTGTGGCCAAAACCTGACACCCTGCGCTTCATTTAACCAAAATGTAGTAAGGAGCCACTTAACATTCTCAGTAACGGTGGGAACAGTAATTAATTAGATTACTCGTTACTGAAAAAATAACGCCATTAGTAACAGCGTTTTACTCTAAAGCGTCATACCAACACTCAGTGTTACACACAGTGTTGGGACTAACGCGTTACTGTAACGCTGTTAGTTTCGGCGGTATCTAGTAATCTAACGCGTTATTATTTTATATTCAGTAACTCAGTTACCGTTACTACATGATGCGTTACTACAAAAAAAATTACGTAAAATAACGCAGTATCGGTTAGAAACAGAAAATCTGAGTGTGTTTTATTGGAGCGCTGCAGTGTCGTCCTTCTGATTCTTCTTGTGTCGCAAGCCGGAGAAGAGAGACGCGCGCTCTGTGTGTGTCTGGGTGTGGGTGTAGGGAGGGAGGGGGGAGGGCGTGTATGATCATGGCGGAGCTGCAGTTGAGATTGTTAACATGTAGATATTCTCACTACTTTTCTTTTGTCGAGCACAAAGAAAATAACATTTTAGTTAAATGTAAGTTGTGTCTTGGATCAAAGATCCCATCTACTGCCCAAAACAGCAATTCAAATCTGCTGAAACAGCTACAAAAGCAACATGCTTCGACGAAGCTAGTAAAGAGAGACACAGACTCCGATGCCACTTCCCCTCCACCACCACAATTTAAGGATTAACTCTGCCTCTGCTCATCATTCAGCACTGAAGGTACGCACTCTGTCAATTCTCTTATATACTCTTTCATTCTAGACTTTAGAGTGTTTGATTATCACATCACTCTAAATGTATAGACTATAAAGTTCACAAACATAAAGAGGGATCCTAGTGGGTCAGGCCAATCTTTCCTTATCTCTAAACTAAAACTGGGGAAATGCGTAGCATGTTCTGGGCTTCAGACATGATTTTATTTCAGAATTCCTTGAGAAAAAAACGCCTGGTTAGGCTTTGTGTATGTCGTGTGTGCCTTCCTTGCTTTACAGCTATGTTGTTATTATGCTGTTTGTTACTTATGTATGTTATGTTGCAGCTATTTAAAATAGTTTTGTCAATTTGTTCTGGCCTGAAATAAATTGGCCCTTTGAAACATATCTTTGTCTTTGTGTGTTGTATGTAGACCACATTGCTCAGCAGAGTTCAGTGATGCAAATGCATGTCAAGTCGATCAACAGATTGTATTATTCTCCAGTGCAATAACAGTACTGAAATGAAGGCTAAAAGGGCATTAATGGGAGCTTAAAAAAAAAAAAGAAGAAAAAAAGAAGTAACTAATAGTTACTTTTCACAGTAATGCATTACTTTTTGGTGTAAGTAACTGAGTTAGTAACTGAGTTACTTTTGAAATAAAGTAACTAGTAACTGTAACTGGTTTTCAGTAACTAACCCAACACTGGTTACACACACGTAAGCCATCCAAAACCATATCCGATGTGGGTTTCCAGTTAATCTCAGTAAACAGAAAAACGATTTCAAAAAGTTTGGACCTTAATTTACCAATATCTGTGACAGTATCCCTGCTGTTTGTTTGTGAAAGTATCCCCTCCTCGTTTTCTGACTCTGAATCCTGTCGGGACATCTTGGTGCTCTTCAGGCTTCCCGCCCTTCGAATGGACGACAAAGAGCCACCCTTTTTTACACGGAAGCTGCGGGCTCCTTTGATTTGCAGCAACCGTGAGCCTCCAATACGAATCTTCCGTATGGGCACTGGAGAGAGGTCATGGGGACGTAACTGAACAAATAACAAAAAACCTGAGATATATCTGTTCCTATGACAGCTTACCGGCACCCTCCTGGGTCTTTTTGTCATCACATGTGGTGTCTGACTTCAGAGTGTGGCTGCTGCTGTTTAGCGAGTCATGGCCGTCCTCATCATCCAAGATACCCGCAAAGCTGATCTTCCGCTCATAGCGATGACGACCGAGCTCAGGGTCCAGACGCAGGCGGCAGCTGTCTAAATCCTACAGGATAAAAGATACACCACAAACAGGTTGCCAGGACACACACAAAAGCCTTCTTTCCACCATGCGGTACAGCTCACTTCAGCTTGTTATCATGATTTTGAACAGTAAACATTTAGAGGTTTTTATGGGCATCATCATAGTTGCAGGAGTGACGTGACACGGTAAGCAAATAATAATAATTTCATGCCAGATGAAGACACTTCTTTTTCCTTTCATGTGTGGGTGTGACAATTAGGAGTGTCCCGATACAACATTTTTACCAATATTGGAGCCTTGAGTGTGAGTCCATACCGATATAGATCCACTCAGAACAATTTTGTAGTGTGTATTGGTTAAAAGGGCTTCATCAAGTGAAATTACTCAAACAGAGAACAATGGTAGGTATGAAAAACGCTTTCTGCCCGAGTGCAGCTGGGATAGGCTGCACCCCCCTATCTTTAATTAATAATAACAATAATAATTAATTTAGTTAAGCTCATGACGCGTTTCTTATTGAATACTTTCAATACAATTCTTTGGAGATATGTATTTGATATTCAACTATAATCATTCGATACTTGTTTATATTGATACATGTTGTGTTTCAGACTGCAATATTGCTCACTTAACATTATGTATGTTTAGCTTGTGTGTTATAGCGTGCTTAGCTGTTGTGTAGCTGCTAGCTTCTAGTAGCCTATAGCCTACAATGTTTTACAATTTGTAAATGGCTTCACTAAAATATAACAGACAGAACTTGTTTGCTTATTGGAGTACATTTGGCTATTAACTGGTTGTTGAGCTTTGTACAAATACATATGCAGTAGGACTGCTTGTATTGGAGCTACTTTTTTTCTGATATCACAGATATCAATATCAGGACACTCCTAGAGCCTGATTTACTAAGATCTAAATACCTCATGCTATCCATCCATCCATTTTCTACCGCTTATTCCCTTTGGGGTCGCGGGGGGCGCTGGAGCCTATCTCAGCTACAATCGGGCGGAAGGTGGGGTACACCTCACGCTAAACAGCATGTGCAATTTATAAAAATGCGTGTGATCTACTAACACTGCATGTGCAAATGAAAATTGTCGCAGGCCGCCCTATTTAAATGAGGATTTTGCGTGTGCTATACGGTGCATCATCACAGAGATACTCTCCTTTACTGCACATTCATGTTATCATGCTCCTACCTGTGGCGTTTTGTTATGTTTTCAAACAAGCAGGAGACATGTCCTACTTTTTATGGGCATTTTAGAAGCAGTCCTGCAGTGCATCTACATTGACACCTCTTCTTTTTTTTAACCGCTCTCAGTGCGCTCATTGGAGAGAGGCTGCACTTACTCCGCTCAAGATGCAAAAAATGCATACCGTATTTTTCGGATTATAAATCGCAGTTTTTTTCATAGTTTGGCCGGGGGTGCAATTTATACTCTGGAACGACTTATGTATGAAATTATTAACACATTACCGTAAAATATCAAATAATATTATTTATCTAATTCACGTAAGAGACTAGACGTATATCAGCAATCGTCACACACACACGTCAACCAATAACAATTTGGCGGGGGTGGGTCATGGCAGAAGTGCATTGTGAAAAAAAAGATGCTACCTGCTACTACTTCCGTACCTATGAAAATAGATCATTTCAACATTGGCGGTAAATTATAAAAACTGAGAAGGGCTGAACAAAAATGGCATGGCAAAATGATATACTGCAGGTTACAAGCTGGACGTAGTGAAATATGCAGCAGAAAACGGCGAGAGGAAGCGGCGCATTGTCTACCTTTGGAGTTGGCAGAGTTGTTTAGAAGCGACACCGAGGCAGAAGATTTCATGGGATTTAGAGATTAGGAGTGACAGATTGTTTGGTAAACGTATAGCATGTTCTATATGTTATAGTTATTGGAATGACTCTTACCATATGTTACATTAACATACCAGACACGTTCTCAGTTGGTTATTTATGCCTCATATAACGTACACTTATTCAGCGTGTTGTTCACTATTCTTTATTTATTTTAAATTGCCTTTCAAATGTCTATTCTTGGTGTTGGGTTTTATCAAATAAATTTCCCCAAAAAATGCGACTTGCACTCCAGTGCGACTTATGTTTTTTTCCTTCTTTACTATGCATTTTCGGCCGGTGCGACTTATACTCCGGAGCGATTGAAATCCGAAAAATACGGCACTTAAATAATTTTTTTTAATCTAAAAAAAATATTTTAATAATATATATTCTATGTGGAAAAAATGAACGTCATTAAAAAAAAGACTAAAGGACACCAAAAAAGCATCAAATGAATTAGTTTTAATCATCTTTTTAGGTCTTCTGGCAGCTATAAAAGGATTTTGCTGAATAGACGATATGTCTAATATTTTTTTATTTCTGACCGTTCTAAATGTTGAAACACACACGTAGGATTTTTGTCTGTCCAACGTCCGTCTGTGCAGCACGAGCACCGATTCTGTATGTCATTTTGCACGTCTCTCTGACACATTCTAAATACAACGCAGAATAGTGCATGCAAAACAGTGATGAGTGTTGATAAATCACATCCATCCATCCATTTTCTACCGTTTGTCCCTTTCGGGGTTACGGGGGGTGCCGGAGCCTATCTCAGCTGCATTCGGGTAGAAGGCGGGGTACACCCTGGACAAGTCGCCACCTCATCACAGGGCCAACACAGACAGACAACATTCACACTCACATTCACACACTAGAGCCAATTTAGTGTTGCCAATCAACCTATCCCCAGGTGCATGTCTTTGGAGGTGGGAGGAAGCCGGAGTACCCGGAGGGAACTCACGCAGTCACGGGGAGAACATGCAAACTCCACACAGAAAGATCCCGAGCCTGGGATTGAACTCAGGACTACTCAGGACCTTCGTATTATGAGGCACATGCACTAACCCGTGTTCCACCGTGCTGCCCATCGCGCATGCTAAATAATTATATATGCATTTTCTTTAACAGGCTTTTGATGATTAGCATATATTTTGCATATTAATGAAGACAGAGATGCTAAATGGATTGCAAGCCTTATTCTGCTCACTTAACAGATGCAATACATTTTGCACACGTTTAACAGACCAGCATTGCGTGTGCTATCTGGTTAGCACCTGTTTCAGTACAAGCAAAAAAATCAGGCCCCTTGTGTCAATTATCTTAAAACCCATCAAAGGACTACGATGTGTCGAGCTCGTACCTCTGACAATGGTAATCCCACAAACGATTCTTAAAAGGTGGTAAGGAATGTAAGCAAAAACCTTCACAACTTTTCAATGTAAATGATTGCAAACTGAACCAAATGAAACTGCTTGGTGAAAATAGAGCTAAACATCAGATCAATAAAAGTACCACAAGTGGTTCCGTGCGTGGCCGAGGCAAGCAAGGAAAGGTTTCTCTCAGAAAAGTAGTTATTTCCAACAGCAGCTGGCAAGCAGCCATCTTCAGAGCAAATGGGCAGCCACATTTTGTCGGGTTGACTGTGTCTTGGGGAGGAGAAAGAAATAATGTAACAATATCAATGAAATCTTAATGAAGTATATTAAACGTTACATACTGTCATCTAAATAGTCCTCTTCTTCATCCTCCTTTCTCATTCTTCTTTTAGTCTCCTCATCGTAGATGTACCCAAGAATGTTGGCTGGACTCTCGCTGTCGTAGTGGCACAGTTCGCTTAGCCGTGTACCGATCGCCTATGCCAAGAAAGACATGAAGATGTGCACACTTGTCCATCTCGAACAACGAAACAAAATCGGACTCACATCTCCCCACTGGCAAAAATGTTTTGCTGCATTCCACTGGAGCTTCTGATTCCTTTTATTGCCTACTATAGGGGACCGGCCCCTGGACAGGCCTCTTTTGGTGATGTTGACATGGTGGCCCTTCATCCACTCCGGCCAGTTGCCACGGTTACAGCGATGGACAAATCGGGCACATTCAAGAAACAGGGAGGCTCGAGCAACAATGGGTGCTTCCTAGGAGAGGCGGAAGATGAAGTGAAGCAGGGTAGATGGACAAAGAGTACCGTATTTTTCAGACTATAAGTCGCAGTTTTTTTCATAGTTTAGCCAGGGGTGCGACTTATACTAAGGAGCGATTAATGTGTGAAATTATTAACACATTACCGTAAAATATCAAATAATATTATTTAGCTCATTCACGTAAGAGACTAGATGTATAAGATTTCATGGGATTTAGCGATTAGGAGTGACAGATTGTTTGGTAAACGTATATCATGTTCTATATGTTATAGTTACTTGAATGACTCTTACCATAATATGTTACGTTAACATACCAGGCACGTTCTCAGTTGGTTATTTATGCGTCATATAACGTACACTTATTCAGCCTGTTGTTCACTATTCTTTATTTATTTTAAATTGCCTTTCAAATGTCAATTGTTGGTGTTGGGTTTTATCAAATAAATTTCCCCCAAAAATGCAACTTATACTCCAGTGCGACTTATACAAACCTCGTTTCAATATGAGTTGGGAAATTGTGTTAGATGTAAATATAAACTGAATACAATGATTTGCAAATCATTTTCAACCCATATTCAATTGAATGCACTACAAAGACAAGATATTTGATGTTCAAACTCATAAACTTTTTTTTTTTTTTGCAAATAATAATGAACTTAGAATTTCATGGCTGCAACACGTGCCAAAGTAGTTGGGAAAGGGCATGTTCACCCCTGTGTTACAAGGCCTTTCCTTTTAACAACACTCAGTAAACGTTTGGGAACTGAGGAGACACATTTTTTAAGCTTCTCAGGTGGAATTCTTTCCCATTCTTGCTTGATGTACAGCTTAAGTTGTTCAACAGTCCGGGGGTCTTCGATTTTAGGCTTCATAATGCGCCACACATTTTCAATGGGAGACATGTCTGGACTACAGGCAGGCCAGTCTAGTACCCGCACTCTTTTACTATGAAGCCACGTTGATGTAACACGTGGCTTGGCATTATCTTGCTGAAATAAGCAGGGGCGTCCATGGTACCGTTGCTTGGATGGCAACATATGTTGCTCCAAAACCTGTATGTACCTTTCAGCATTAATGGCGCCTTCACAGATGTGTAAGTTACCCATGTCTTGGGCACTAATACACCCCCATACCATCACAGATGCTGGCTTTTACACTTTGCGCCTATAACAATCCGGATGGTTCTTTTCCTCTTTGGTCCGGAGGACACGACGTCCACAGTTTCCAAAAACAATTTGAAATGTGGACTCGTCAGACCACAGAACACTTTTCCACTTTGCATCAGTCCATCTTAGATGAGCTCAGGCCCAGCGAAGCAGACGGCGTTTCTGGGTGTTGTTGATAAACGGTTTTCGTCTTGCATAGGAGAGTTTTAACTTGCACTTACAGATGTAGCGACCAACTGTAGTTACTGACAGTGGGTTTCTGAAGTGCTCCTGAGCCCATGTGGTGATATCCTTTACAAACTGATGTCGCTTGTTGATGCAGTACAGCCTGAGGGATCAAAGGTCACGGGCTTAGCTGCTTACGTGCAGTGATTTCTCCAGATTCTCTGAACTCTTTGATGATATTACAGACCATAGATGGTGAAATCCCTAAATTCCTTGCAATAGCTGGTTGAGAAAGGTTTTTCTTAAACTGTCCAACAATTTGGTCACGCATTTGTTGACAAAGTGGTGACCCTCGCCCCATCCTTGTTTGTGAATGACTGAGCATTTCATGGAATCTACTTTTATACCCAATCATGGCACCCACCTGTTCCCAATTTGCCTGTTCACCTGTGGGATGTTCCAAATAAGTGTTTGATGAGCATTCCTCAACTTTATCAGTATTTATTGCCACCTTTCCCAACTTCTTTGTCACGTGTTGCTGGCATCAAATTCTAAAGTTAATGATTATTTGCAAAAAAAAAAAATGTTTATCAGTTTGAACATCAAATATGTTGTCTTTGTAGCATATTCAACTGAATATGGGTTGAAAAGGATTTGAAAATCATTGTATTCCGTTTATATTTACATCTAACACAATTTCCCAACTCTTATGGAAACGGGGTTTGTATATGTTTTTTTCGTTCTTTACTATGCATTTTCGGCCGGTGCGACTTATACTCCGGAGCGGTTTATACTCCGAAAAATACGTTATGCAAGATGAGGCTGAGGAGGAGTACCAAGTCCAAAGCAGCGGCGAGGATAGAGGCGTCGGGTATGGTCCCGGGCTCACAGCAGTTGAGCAGAAACTGGAAGCGTTTCATGCCCTGTCGGATTGCACCCAAGTTCACCACATTTTTGTTCTTCATCGCCTCCTGGCTGGCCGCGAGGCGCTCCTGGAAACCGTGGGGTCCTGGACAAAGGGGAAACTCATTTTAGAAAATAAAACGCATGTGGAGACTTCTCCTGAACAGGAAGTGCTGCAGCACCGCTGCCAAATGATACTAAGTGGAACATTATTGTCTGATCTATACAGTACAAGCATACTTGCCAACCCTCCCGAATTTTCCGGGAGACTCACGAATTTTAGTGCCTCTCCCGAAAATCTCCCGGGACAACCATTCTCCCGATTTCCAGCCGGGTTTAAGGCACGCCCCCTCCAGGTCCGTGTGGACCTGAGTGAGGACAGCCTGTCGTCACGTCCGCTTTTCCTTCATATAAACAGCGTGCCGGCCCAGTCACGTTATAATATCTACGGCTTTTGGCGAGTGCACAACTGCACACACAACAAGGGGACGAAGAAGAGACGAAGAAGTGACAGTCATTGCGACGGCGAGTGACGGAGAATAGAACGAGGATGCACAATTCAACCCTAAACTCACTCCTTCCCTGCAAATTAAATTTCACAGATGCTGCCTGTAATAAAGTGATCTAAGTTGTTTGTTGCCATCTCCTGGTGAATGTTGGGTATAGTGTTCTGTGGTTACTTTTTGGTTGGCCAACGGTTTACGTTGCATTGCGCACTCTGACAGCAAGTGTGGGAGTCAGTTGCATTGCATTGCACTTTCAAATACAACAGTGAATAGAGGAGTGTTATGTGTGTGTATATGTGTAAATAAATGAACACTGAAATTCAATATTTATTTTATTTATATGTATATATATATATATATATATATAGTAAAATACATATATATATACATATATATATAGCTATAATTAACTGAAAGTAAAGTATTTATTTTATTTATATATATATATATAAGAAATACTTGGATTTCAGTGAATTCTAGCTATAAATATACTCCTCCCCCTTAACCCCGGCCGCCTACCTAAAACCCCACCCCAAACCTCTCGAAATCGGAGGTCTCAAGGTTGGCAAGTATGAGTACAAGAGAGGGAAGAAACCTTGCTGAAACGACAAGTGTAATTACACAGAGAAAGGTTGTGTTCTTCTTTGTCTTAGGAAAATGGCACCTAACTCGTGACTGGAAGAGGCAACGCTGAAAGCAAGAGGTATGAACCGCACCACAGCAGAAAGATGGTTTAAAGGTCTAAACTATTTCTTGTAAGAAATAATGAGGTGGGTTGGGGGGGTATGACGGAGTGAAGCATGCACATTTGTTAACACAGCACAGGTTTACCACAGGAATCTTAAAACAACCCATTCCAAAGCAAAGATTAAAGCACACAGGTGGGAGAGAGTGATGGGGAGTGGGTGGGCAAGGAACAGCCGAGGGGTTTGGGGGAGGTCTACCATCTTTCTCTTCTGTGTGGTGAAGCTTGGATGGATTCCTCCTGCCAGACCTCCATTTACCGAGCCGCTTGAAGAAATTCTCTTCCTCGTCCCTGCCGTATTCCGGCCCCGCGGCGACCCCTTCTGATAGCTTGACGGCGCTGGTAAACTTCACCTGTTCATGCATGGACAAATACAACGGAAGGCCAAGTTTGTTGGGATGTCGGCGTCAAACAGCAACAGCGAGTACGTCTAGACTCCTGACCTTTGAACTCTGTCTTATGAAGGACAGTCGATCAACTGAGCTGATGTCCAAAAGGTCCTCCACACCGTCAGTAAGTCCGGAAAGAGAGGAACGTTTCAGCCAATTGCCTGGATACAGCATGAATAATGCCGTATAAGATGCTATACTTTTACATGCATATACAGCACCATAAAGGAAGCAGCCATACTGAGCAGTGACACACGAGGACGGACGGACAGCATTCATACAATCAGGGAAAGACACACTTTTGAAAGACAAAGAAGCCAAATGAAGGACGTCAGCTAACATCGTTTCGAAAAACCTCGCACAAGACGTCAGGATGTTGTAAAAGAAGCCGGCATACCTTGAATGACCTCAGATCAGTGAGAAGATCGAAGAATCAAAGCTTTTTCTTTGTCTTTTTTGCTACATTTATTTCAATGGCTAAACTAGTCTCAATAGGGGTGTTTGCAGAAGAACTATGTCTCCTATGTTTTATGTAATGACTATTTACTATGTGGTTAACTGCTTTTCATACTCTGTACTAGAGATGTCCGATAATGGCTTTTTTGCCGATATCCGATATTGTCCAACTCTTAATTACCGATACCGATATATACAGTTGTGGAATTAACACATTATTATGCCTAATTTTGTTATGATGCCCTCTGTGGATGCATTAAACAATGTAACAAGGTTTTCCAAAATAAATCAACTCAAGTTATGGAAAAAAGTGCCAACATGGCACTGCCATATTTATTACTGAAGTCACAAAGTGCAGTATTTTTTTTAACATGCCTCAAAACAGCAGCTTGGAATTTTGGACATGCTCTCCCTGAGAGAGCATGAGGAGGTTGAGGTGGGTGTGGTTGGAGGGGGGGGGTGTATATTGTAGCGTCCCGGAAGTTAGTGCTGCAAGGGGTTCTGGGTATTTGTTCTGTTGTGTTACAGTACGGATGTTCTCCCGAAATGTGTTTGTCATTCTTGTTTGGTGTGGGTTCACAGTGTGGCGCATATTTGTAACAGTGTTAAAGTTGTTTATACGGCCACCCTCAGTGTGACCTGTATGGCTGTTGATCAAGTATGCGTTGCATTCACTTGTGTGTGTGTCAACAGCCGTGGATGTTATGTGACTGGGCCGGCACGCAAAGGCAGTGCCCTCAAGGTTTATTGGCGCTCTGTACTTTTTCCTACGTCCGTGTACAAAGCGGCGTTTTAAAAAGTCATAAATTTTTTGTTGAAACCGATACCGATAATTTTGAAACCGATACTGATAATTTCCGATATTACATTTTAAAGCATTTATCGGCCGATAATATCGCTAGTCTGATATTATCGGACATCCCTACTTTAGATAGTTCAACAAGTTATGGGTGGATTTTGATGAATATTTCAGGAAATGAAATGGAATAAAGAACAAGTCATTGCATTTAGGATATCTGGGTCACCGTCTGCATTGAGGACAATTTTACTATTGGGCCTGGCGGACGTCTGTACTCCCAGAATGCTTTTCCAGTTCTTTACATTGTTCATATGCCTGTTGTGTCCTTCATCCATCTACATCTGAATTGTGCAACTTGCATCACACAGCTTGTCCTCGTCTGACCGTGCACACAAGGATGGGGAATGCAACACCAACACAAATAACAGGAAAATGACAACATGGATGGATCCCCGTCCACATACGTAAGACAGAGAGGGTGAGTGGTAGGTGAGTGGTCCTGCGGCATGCTGAGGTGAAAAAAGAGGAACACATACAAAAAGATGCCATGTTAGAGTGACAGGATGGTGCACATGGTGCATGGACGTGGAGAGGCGGTATTGATTCTTGAGTTGAAATGCGATCATGTGCGAGACAAAGTGACAGCAGATGAGCCAGCAAGTTAAGGACAGTCAGATACTCTTGATTGGTCTTTTGGCTTATTGGCTTACTGCACCTACCTATGGGTAGTTTAAGTTTCTTGCGAAGTGAAATACGTCTGGATCTTGATCGGGAACGCCGATCCGTGGTGGTGCCAGAGTGGGCAGTGGTGCAGTCTGAAGTGTCCTGTTCAGACTGGCTACTGGTGTCACTGGCAGCGCTCTGCGACTTAAACATCTTCCTCCAAAAGTCTTTCCTGCCGAGCAGAGCTCCCGGGATCTGATCCTCGCTGCAAAGACACATGCAGAGACAGCACATTTCAACTTGGAAAAAAAAGTTCATTTTGAACATTTTGTCTGGTTTTGAGTAGAGAAATGGCAGCTGGCTTGACATGGATGGGACAGTAAAATGGAAATGTGGTGAGGTGAACACTCACTGTTCGGGGGTGTGGGGGGGTCTGCTAGAGATGCAGCTGCGACACTCATCTGCAGCACTGGACACCTGACCCTTCTCCCCGGACACACCCGCCTCTGACCTGCACGCACACAGGCCAACACACACACAAACAAAGCGCTCAGGCCGTCTGACGCAATAAAACCCGCGAACCCATTTAAGAGTGCGAAGGAATAGCACACTTGCAGTGGCGTACACTTATCGCTCGCTATATCGTGCTTCAAATATCACGGCTTCACTTCATCGCAGACCAAAAAAAATATTTAAAGCATATTTTACATGTTTTTAGCCTAAATTCATTGGTAAACTAGGTTTTGCTTACGCATTATATCCATTACAGTGGAGTATTTGTCTTATGTTCTATTAATTATGTTGTGGCGATGTATATTGTAGCGTCCCGGAAGAGTTAGTGCTGCAAGGGGTTCTGGGTATTTGTTCTGTTGTGTTTATGTTGTGTTACGGTGCGGATGTTCTCCCGAAATGTGTTTGTCATTCTTGTTTGGTGTGGGTTCACAGTGTGGCGCATATTTGTAACAGTGTTAAAGTTGTTTATACGGCCACCCTCAGTGTGACCTGTATGGCTGTTGCCCAAGTATGCATGCATTCACTTGTGTGTGTGAAAAGCCGTAGATATGTGACTGGGCCGGCACGCAAAGGCAGTGCTTTCAAGGTTAATTGGCGCTCTGTACTTCTTCCTACGTCCGTGTACATAGCGGCGTTTTAAAAAGTCATACATTTTACTTTTTGAAACAGATAATTTTGAAACTGATACCGATAATTTCCGATATTACATTTTAAAGCATTTATCGGCAGTCCGATATTATCGGACATCCCTAGTTTTTATGCTTTAACTATGAATATATATTTTTCATTAATAATAATAATCCTACTTCACAGAAATTATTTTACCATGGTCAAGCCTGGAACCATAAACAAAGGACGAGTAGCCCTTCCCAAGTCTCTTTCGCCTCTCCAGTATTGGCGCCTTATAGCCCTTCAAGCCCACCGTGTCTGAGACGTGTAGTAAAACAGATAGGAAAGGAAGTCTGATATTTTGATTACAACTTTTCAAAATTATGACTACAAAATGTTTTTGCTTTCCACTAAATGTTGGCCTGAGGTGAAACTCTAACCCTAAGAATACCGCCACGTTACACCACTGGGTATTCCCTAAACAGAAATGACAAGTGGAAGCAAACTACACATCCCTGACTAGTGCATTCCTTCGAAAGTTGAGGAAGTAATCAGTGATTACACAAATGGAGACACAATGAAATACAGTCTGTGACCTAATCATTTGAACTGTCATGCAAGACAAAACAAACGACATCAAAGCAAGCAATGATGAAAGTGATGAGAAAGTGGGCGTTTTAACATTTTTCAAAAATCTACAAAAAAACAATTGTCTGCTACCTTCTTGGAGCTTGCAGTTTGGTCTCATCCTTCTCCTCAGGTTTCTTAGTGGCCGTGACCTTCTCTGCACTGTCCAGGAGTGCGCTCAGAGCCACTCGGCGAAAAACATTTCCATGTGCCTCCTTGATGAACTGCACGAGCTGGCGGATGTCACAATAGAGGCCCTGTGAGGGAAGGTGACAAGTAAAGGCTGTGAGTGACCTCACTGTGATTCTTCACAAGACACCTCCTCATCATGTGCGTATGCAAAGAAACGTGTCAGGCTTGTGAGTGGGAGGCTAGTGTTGTGGAAGTGCGTGTCATCTTCCGCCAACATCCACTAGTCGTGTCAGCCTCAAGGCCTGTAGAGTGACAGTACACTTCAATGATCCTGGCAGGTGGATGTCTGATGCTTGAGTGATTTTGATGTTATGTGACATGATGTAATCTCGCTGTAACTAGAAAATGCAAACCACTTAGAGTGTAATCAGCATGATAACTGGATATTTCCTAACATACCTACAATTGCCACCAAGCAAAGGGAATGATATCTGAGCAGTGATTGGATGCTCAGTCAGCACTATATGGGTCAAACGATACATTAAATACAGTGATACTGTGTCCCTCAACTCGATGTTGGTCATTTTTCAAAAACATGTGACTGATACAGCTTCTGTATCATTTGACTGTCATTTTCGGCATGAAAAACACCTTGTATTGTTTGCATTAGAACAATTCCAAAGTGTGGGATTATTTTGATCCTATAGTGCCAAATAATGCAAATGTTCCTTTCTTCTAGTTTACCATTTAGGTCAGTGGTCCCCAACCTTTTTGTAACTGCGGTCAACGCTTGAAAATTAGTCTCACGGACATTCCCACAGGTAAGACATTAAAGTACAGTATCTGCTCAACCCTAATATTTTTTTTTTAATTTTGTCATAAAAAAATAAATAATGTATCCCTGCAGACTGTGTTGATCTATATTGATATATAATGTAGGAACCAGAAATATTAATAGAAAGAAACAACCCTTTTATGCGAATGAGTGTAAATGGGGGAGGGAGGTATTTTGGGTTGGTGCACTAATTGTAAGTGTATCTTGTGTTTTTTATGTTGATTTAAATAAAAAAAATTAAAAAAAAAAAAATTATTTTATTTCTTGTGCGGCCCATTACCAATCGATCCACTGATTTAGGTCATTGACCAGAGTTGTATATTTCATACTGCTTGTTAAAAAAATCAATTATATTTGCAATTTAGGAAGTTTTTTGCAGGTTGAATGTACAATAATGACCGTTTTATCTAGCAGATGGCACCATTTTCAAACACCAGCACAGAATTATTGCAGTATTAATACAGCCAGTCAGTATGCCATTTAGACGGGACGGCGTGGTTCCGTTGGTAGAGGGGCCGAGCCAGCAACCTGAGTGTTCCTGGTTTAATCTCCGGCTTCCGCCTTGGGCAAAACACTTCACCCTTGCTCCTGATGGGTCGTGCATGGCAGCTCCCGCCATCAGTGTGTGAATGGGTGAATGTGGAAATAGTGTCAAAGCGCTTTGAGTACCTTGAAGGTAGAAAAGCGCTATACAAGTAAAACCCATTTAACATTAGATGTCATTTACCAATGACATCATTTGCAGCATTATTTGCTTTTCTGTCTATTAATTATCTTTTGTGTGCCTGTATAACATAATTCATGTATAGTTTGCAGTGGTGTAGAATTGTTAGTATTTTACATATACCGTATTTTTCGGACTATAAGTCGCAGTTTTTTTCCATAGTTTGGCCGGGGGTGCGACTTATACTCAGGAGCGACTTATGTGTGACATTATTAACACATTACCGTAAAATATCAAATAATATGATTTAGCTCATTCCCGTAAGAGACTAGACGTACAAGATTTCATGGGATTTAGCGATTAGGAGAGACAGATTGTTTGGTAAACGTATAGCATGTTCTATATGTTATAGTTATTTGAATGACTCTTACCATAATATGTTACGTTAACCTACCAGGCACGTTCTCAGTTGGTTATTTATGCCTCATATAACGTACACTTATTCAGCCTGTTGTTCACTATTCTTTATTTATTTTAAATTGCCTTTCAAATGTCTATTCTTGGTGTTAGGTTTTATCAAATACATTTCCCCAAAAAATGCGACTTATACTCCAGTGCGACTTATATATGTTTTTTTTCCTTCTTTATTATGCATTTTCGGCAGGTGCGACTTATACTCCGGGGCGACTTATACTCCAAAAAATACGGTACTTATATATTTTCCCCATTCTGGGTTGCCACAGCAACAGTTTTTAGGTCAGACGCCCTTCCTGACGCAAACCTGGCTCTCTGTTTTCCTCTAGTTTACTCTGACCATTGACATAATTATTGGCTTCTGTCAAGGTAGCATGATAGCATCATTAATCATTTTAATTAGCAGAACAGACTGGCTAATACTGTCCTCACAGCTTCAACATGTTTCATCATGACAGCCTTGTATGCCAGGTGGAGTGTTTAGTTTTGGTGCAAAGAGGCATAAACAAGTATCAAGGCAGATGGACGATTTCAAGCACCCACCAGGTTTTCAGGGCTGTGAAGCTCATGTGTGGTGGAGGCGCAGCGGGTGATCAGCGACTTGAACATGCAGCCCACCACAACCGCCTCCATGTTCTGTGCCACCGACTTATTGTCCCCCGTGGTGAAATTGTTCCCGAAGCCCGCTTTGTCTGGAAGCAACAGGCAGGCGGAAGAGACCAAATCAAACGCGTGTGGTTGAGTCATCAAAATATTCCATCAAAACAGTAAGCCCGAACGACAAATTTGAGGGATCAGGTGCAAAGAAAATGGGTCTATACAGCATATGGGGGGGGAGTAGCAAACTGAAAAGGATTCAGGGTAGGGAAGAAGGAATACATGCAAGTGACTTAGGCCTGCTTTTTAAGCACTTTGAGGTAATGATTCTCTTGGTCTATAGAATACAAATTTAAAAATGTGGAGTTGCAGGCGAGATTTGTCACTTCAGGACAGAGCGAGAGGGGCAGCAATGGAAGCAGTGCCAAAAGAAGGTTCTGATCAGGTGGGTAAGTTTATCACATCTCTAATATTATTTTATTGATTATACATCATGTGTATCTACCGATGTTTCGTTTTTTCGCCCTCCTGGACCTCTCACCTGCACTGCCGTACTCTGCAAGAGAAAAGAGGCGGGGCACAGGTTGATTGACATCAGGCCAGCACAGACATGTACGTCGTTTAAGGAAAGGACGTGGCACCTTCACCTCCACTGGGAGGTGAACCACAAACGAACGCTGGTAAAATAAACACGCACACACACACACACACACACACACACACACACACACATCTTTTAAAAAATACAAAGGTGCCTTTCAGAATCAAAAACGCTCATCAGTTCGCCACTTGCCAATTTTGCAGCATTTTGTCAGTGTGGAGACAAACAAAAGCTCAAATTTCAATGCCAAACTGTATCGGCATGTACTGTCGACCATGTCTCAATGCTGAGCAGTAATGCTGCTGATTGAATAGCGATGTAATGGGCAAAGCTTTGGATTGGCAAGTGTACAAAATGGATGAGTAAGGAAGGAAGGAAGGAGGGATTCAGCGTGTGGAGGGGGATGTGAGGGTGTGTGAGGAAAGGACCACAACGAAGAGGGACAAGCGGCGGTGCAAGGAAGGTTAACAGAGAGATAAGTGGCGATAGCACTGGAATGGAGAACAATTCAGCTTTGGCAAGCACACATTTGAGATTCTTGGGTAATATGACCATTGACCAAAAAAACAGTTGCTGTAAAAGTCACTACAAACAAATCTATCTGTATTGATGGTCTGGTAAGGTAAAGCCTGAATTATACACCTTTTTAAAACTCACCTCGACTTCAAGCAACATCCAATTTCACCTATTTTGTGGACCAATTGAAAGAAAATTGTGTCGCAAACTGACTTAAATGACAGGATGTTTTTCACCTGCAGCTTCCTCAAGTTGTGACACACCATTGTGAGTCTGGCCACATACTCACTGTCGGTGATGGGCTCCATGCAGAAGCCCAGTAGAGCGTGAAGAAAGTCCACAATGTTATTCAGCGAGTCTTTGTTGACGTAGTCACGCATTGTCTGGCGAAACTGCAGCTTGTCTAGCTTGTAGAGGCTGGTCAGACAGTTTTGGGCCTGACAAGACAGATGTATGAAATATTTACATCAGGAAATAATGCAGAAGTCCATTAGGAAGTGATGAAGCACTTTAAAAAATGTCATCAAGACACAAAGGCTATTATGGTGAATAATTCATTGCAGTGAAGAATTGTGGGAAAAGCATGCACAAAAGGAGGAATCTGACCTGCATCCTGAGACGATCTCCCGATAGACCACGGTGTCCCTCGCCACATCCGTATGCGCAGCCCAGAGACTTGACTATCTTGATGAGCATTGTGAGGGCCAGCCGGTGGGTGCTGAGACAGGAGTTTTCTTCCTGTTTATCGCAAAAGAAGCAAAAATCACCATAATGTCGAAAATAATAAGCAGCTGTTGCGTATGGCTGCTGCCAACCTTTTTGTCGTTGTCCTTGTTATTCTTCACGTCATCCTTACTACCTTGCCCACTTCCTCCGCCGCTTCCGCCTCCACCTCCTCCTCCGCCGCCGCCATCTCCCCCGCCTCCTCCTCCGAGGCCCTGTCCAACAGTATCCTTGGTCCGTGTCTCTTCGTTCTCCTTGTTGTCGGGCTTGGACAGCTTTTTGCCTATCCCAGGCACCATGCCCAGCTGCAGTAGGCAGTCGATGATGTTGAGTGCCACGTCACAGATTCTGGAGCTGATGTCGTGGCTGAGAACAGCGTAGAGGGCGCGCAGCACAGCCTGATACAAAAGGAGAAATTTAGCTGGGTCAGCAACAAACTTGGCAAACTTCAGTCTTCTTGAACGGGAGCACCTTGTGAACACAGGAGGGTCTCAATCATTACAGTGAAGTGTGTTCGGAGGTCTGGGCCGGTAACAAATTTTGCTGGAAGATGTTTTCGCCCACAAATTATTGCCAATAACCAAGACCAAATTAATGTATTATACATGTAACAATAATAATGATAATAATAAAAATACAAGTAACCCTTTTCGAACGCAACTAACTTTTATTTCTCATTGATATGTTTTACCATTGTAATTGGAAGGTAAATAACTTTAAATGATCCTAAATAAATAAGCAATCATGAAAACAAAACAGACTCTCAATCTCTGTTAGCAAAAATTGCACTTCAATAAATACCGAACATCTTTAAATGCATTGTTTTTCCCAGTTAAAAAAAACTTGGTTTGTTTGGTCTTTTTTCATTGTTGCCATCTCTTTCTGAAAAATTCAGATGCCGAGAGCGATGCACAGAGTGGACCCTCTTGCACTTTACTTGGAAGCGACAGACGAAGAAAACAAAACACACACAGACTGTAATTTAAATTAAATGTATCGTTCGATAAAGGCTTATGTGTTTTCTTAGTGACTGTGGCGCTCCAGAGCGATACCGATTGTTTTTAGAATTACTGCGCTATCACTGGTCTTTTTCGAACCAATATTCTTACTGATGGTCATGTAGACCATTCCAGTCTTGTGCAGGTTTACAATCTTGTCTTTGAGATCTGTGTGGAGCGGGTCCCTGAAGTCTGTTTCTTGGGAGTTCACATAACAGAGAACCTGACCTGGTGTGCAAACGCCACCAAGTTGGTGAAGAAAGCCCAGCAAAGACAATACAACATCCCTCAAAAAACCTCTGCTTTATTTAGAGCAGGGGTGCTCATTACGTCGATCGCGAGCTACCGGTCGATCGCGGAGGGTGTGTCAGTCGATCACCAGCCAGGCATTAAAAAAATAGTCCTAAAAATGAGCGATCATAAATCTTCACTATGACGTCACTTTCGTCACTTGATTGACATTCACGGCACCCGAGGGTCTTCTGAGATGACGCTGGCTGCTGCCAGCTCATTAAATCACCGACTGGAAGGCTAAAAACACTTTATTTCAACAGACTCTGGCGCCGTACCTGTCGTCAAAACTCCAAAGACCGACTGAACAGTTGCACAGTTGCGCTAACAAAATAAGAGTCTCAGAAAGCTGGCGTGCACAAGCTAGCAAGCTACGGAGTTTGCCGACAATGTATTTCTTGTAAAGTGTATACAAAGGAGTACGGAAGCTGGACAAATAAGATGCCAAAAACCAACCACTTTCATGTGGTATTGGACAGAAAGGAGGACTTTTTTTCTCCTCCATTCGAAAATGCGGACGTTATCAGCACCATTGTCTGACTCCTATCAATGCAAGTCATCAGAATCAGGTAATACACCAACTTATATTCTTGTCTTCATGAAAGAAAGGAATCTATATGTGTTAAACATGCTTGAATTATCTTTAAACACCTTTAACTTGTTAACAATATTAACTATATGTGTTAAACATGCTTGTATTATCTTTAAACACCTTTAAGTTGTTAACAATATTAACTATATGTGTTAAACATGCTTGTATTATCTTTAACCACCTTTAACTTGTTAGCAATATTAACTATATGTGTTAAACATGCTTGCATTATCTTTAAACACCTTTAACTTGTTAACAATATTAACTATATGTATTAAACATACTTGTATTATCATTAAACACCTTTAATTGTTTAACAATATTAACTATATGTGTTAAACATGCTTGCATTATCATTAAACACCTTTAACTTGTTAACAAAAACATATATTTCATAAATAAGTAAATGTAAATTATATATATGAATGAGGTAGATCCCCACGACTTGATCAATTGAAAAGTAACTCGCCTGCAGAAAAAGTGTGAGCACCCCTGATTTAGAGCATCCTCACCTACTGTCTGTGTGGTAGTCAAGCCACACTGTATAACACAGAAGAAATCGCTCCATAGGGTCATTAAAGTACCAGTAGAGTGGAAAAACAAGTTGACTTTATATGCTTAATTGTGTTTCATTTTATGCATTAAACCATATCCAATTGTATTTACAAGCCGCAAAGTATGCGAAAATACCGTCTAAACATCACAAAATGCCACAAATTCAGTCAGCTATTTTGAATGTCCTCTGTAATTTGTGTGCTTCCGCGACACATACTGTAACTGGTATACGGCAGTCAAAATGCCTACCGGTTGGTAGGGGATCAGTGACTTATTTTCCTCTTAGGTTGAAGTATACCAATTAACGCCTGAATGACTGAGGCAAGGTCTTGGAGAATATGATGTGGTAGATGAGACAAAATTGGACTCAACGTGTTTGGAGGCAGGGAAATGAGAGGGGCTCACTGCCTCCAACACCATCCCTACCAAACGTAGAGGGGGAAAGAATTTGTTTGTTTCTCTCACCAAAAAAACCCCTACTGAGATGTTTGCAACCCTGGTGAAAAACTACAGGAAACGAGACCACTGGGCTTGCCATCAAGCTTTGGGGATAAAATATTAATTTCCCCTCAAACAAATATAAAATTAATTTTTAGGCTTTAGTTTATGTTCATTTTCTAGATGTATTTTTTATTCTGTCTCTCTTTGTCACAATTATTTTACCATCAACATTTTGTACTGTTTATATCTTTGTAAGGCGGAAACAAGGACAAATTTGGATTTTAAAAGTTGAGGGAACACAACTTCCTTGCGTACTGGGGCATGGCTTGAAGGGATTAGATGCATGTTTTGGAGTAATATTAATGGGAAACAAATACATTTAATAAAATGAAATAAAAAATAAACAGAATTAAATAACTATTTTGTTTTTGAAGTTTGCATTATGATTTACTTTAATGTTTACTTTGTATGTCCAGGCTGTGAATCGAACCAACAAAAAACTTAAACAATACTTACGCAATTGTGCTATCAGGAATGGCAAACACTTCAGCTGCAATTTGCTTTCTTATTCCCTTTGCACAAGTCTTAGTCACCACCATAACTACCTTTTAGCGGAGTACTACACACCTCTTGTTTGGATTTTTAATTTGTCTCACTATTTATTTTTCGTGATTCATATTGCCGTGTGAAGGCCAACTTGCTCTTATCACGCATCTAACCGCTGATTGGTCAGCTGCTGCCATTCATTGTCATCTTGGCAATTAGGCAGCCCTAGAAAGCCAACCAATGAGCTTGTGGGCGGTCTAACAAGAACAACCTTCAAACTGAGGGTCCGTTTTCCACCTGGTGCTAGTGTTTGACTTGTGTCCATTCAATAGTATAGCATGGGACAAAAACTGCTTTTTGAAAACATGAGTGGACATGTTCCTTAATGTACGGTAACCTTGCTTATTCCTGTAAATTCACATTATTTTAATAATTTGCATCTTTATATGTCACTTACTGTGAGGTCCAACATGCCATTCTTCAGCACAAAGTTATTTGTGCCTTCTATGTTCTCGCCTTCCTCCTGGCAGGAGTAGTTGATGCAGGAGTCGGTCAGGCTGCGAGGAAGGTTAGCACAGGCTAGAGGCTCCACGGGCATCTCTGGGACGATCACAGGGTTGCAAAGCCTCTTCATATGCTCAGTGAAGAAGTCAGCGTAGCCTACGTTAAAAGACGCCACGGTTGTGTTGAATGCAGCCATGGTGATGGTGGAGATCTGGGATCGAACTTTAGGCAGCAGAAAACAAGACAAAGTCAATACATAACATTCTGATTCTCAGATTTTAGGCGTTGAGTGCTTGAAACAAGCCTCTCTTACCCTCCTTAACAGTGTTGTCACTGTGGCTGTTGGAGTGGTCGGGCATGTCTCTGAGTAGTGAGTGGTGGGAATGCGAATGCTTGGTGCTCAGACTGTCGGCATCTGCGGCTGTGTCTGTGCTTCCCCGACGTGTGAATTTACCTGTGACAGATTATTATTATTTGATATGGAAAGAATTAATCTACCTCTACTTTATTTTAAACTTTATTTTATTTTATCCATTCATTTTCGATACAACTTGTCCTCATTAGGATTACAGGTGAGCTGAAGCCAAATTTAGAGTCTTCTATTAGCCTGAAATGCGTGTGTTTGGAACATTGGTGGAAACTCCACACACAGACGTTCCAACAGAGATTTGACAAGACTTTTGACAAGAACAAGAAAGTTTGATCATATTACACCTATACTTACTCACCTGCACTGGCTTCCTGTTCACTTAAGATGTGACTTCAAGGATTTACTACTTACGTATAAAATACTACAAGGTCTAGCTCCATCCTATCTTGCTGATTGTATTGTACCATATGTCCCGGCAAGAAATCTGTGTTCAAAGAACTCCGGCTTATTAGTGATTCCCAGAGCCCAAAAAAAGTCTTCGGGCTATAGAGCGTTTTCTATTCGGGCTCCAGTACTATGGAATGCCCTCCCGGTAACAGTTAGAGATGCTACCTCAGTAGAAGCATTTAAGTCCCATCTTAAAACTCATTTGTATGCTCTAGCCTTTAAATAGACCCCCCTTTTAGACCAGTTGATCTGCCGTTTCTTTTCTGCTCTGCCCCCCTCTCCTTCGTGGAGGGGGGGGGGGGGGGGGGCACAGGTTCGGTGGCCACGGATGAAGCGCTGGCTGTCCATAGTCGGGACCCGGGGTGGACCGCTCGTCTGTGCATCGGTTGGGGACATCTCTGCGCTGCTGACCTGTCTCCGCTCGGGATGGTCTCTTGCTGGCCCCACTATGGACTGGACTCTCAGTATTATGTTAGATCCACTATGGACTGGACTCTCATAATATTATGCTAGATCCACTCAACGTCCATTGCACCAGTCGCCCGGGGGGGGGGGGGGGGGGGGGGGGGGGGGGGGGGGCGTTGTGGCTTGTGCAGCCCTTTGAGACACTTGTGATTTAGGGCTATATAAGTAAACATTGATTGATTGATTGATTCTAAGCCAAATCTCCTGAATGTGAGGCAGACATGTTACTCATTACACCACTGTGTTGCCAAATGGGGCTTCCATATCTTATGGGTTATACTTGTATCGCGCATTTTTACCTTCAAGCTACTCAAAGCGCTTTGACACTCTTTCCACATACACCCATTCACACACACATTCACACACTGCCCACGGACACAACGGACTTGACTACGATAGTGGAAGCCGGGGATCGAACGAACCGCTCTCCCAACCGAGCCACGCCGTTCCCATTCTGAATATTAAGAGTAATCTGCCTACCCATAATTGTGGCCTGCCATCCCCCACGGTCCAGAGCACGTCGATCATCTCCCAGGCCGGAGAAGCTCCCAAAGGAGAATGCACTGCGGGTGGGTGAGACATCAAGGTGGTCATCATGGAGCAAGAAAGGGACACCCATACGACGCTGGCGTTTCTTCCCTGTGTGATGGAAGGGGATGGATCCCTTTCTCTCCCGATCCTCACGCCTATTCTTGAACTGAAAGAAATTAACTTCTCATTTAAGCCTATCGTCTTATCTTTACATATATTAATCAAATCAGTTAGGCTGACCTTCTTGAAGATGTTCATGCCAAGGTCAGATGAAAGGTCTGGCACTGCTTGGCGACGAAGGCTGGTAAGTGAAACCTTAGTGAACGTCTCAGTGCTCAGAGATTTGCCCTCCTCATTGCATTTCAAACTCATGTCCTATCAAAAGCAAATACATTAACTATGCTTATGGAATAAAAACAACAAATCTGACTGATCTTAAGACTGTCACCTGGGTTTTATGGGTGTTGACCAGGGAAGGGGTGGCAGCCACCATGGAACTGCTGCGTGGCCGCGACAGAGGAGCAACCAGTGGTTCAGGGGCCCGTTCGGGCCTTTCTTCCAGAATCTGTCTCAGGCGTTGGCGGTAATACATCAAGGCCCAGTGCACCCCCTCCTCTGTCCAGTGGGGCTGCAGAAGGCAACGCAGCACCGCAACATCAAAATAGGTGGCGTAACGAGCTCGCTGAGACAGGGATGCTGGCACAGCAGCCGGAGCTGATGTCCTGGAGGAAAATGACAGTCAAGAATGAATAGTTGTATTTGAGGCTTTCCAACAATACCTCTAAGACAATAAACCATAAACACAACAATATTCTGATGTCATTATCTTTTCACCTGCCAAAACAATGTTTGTATACAGCGGTACCTTAGTTTTTGTACAATTCGGTTTATGTATACAGTCCCGGTTATCGTGTGGCCAACATTTAATTCCGCGGAAATGATTACCCCCCCTATCCCCCCCCAAAAAAAACCCACACGTTGTTGATAGAGTCGCTGTACATTTATTTTTTACATATGACTGCAAAATAACCCACCCTGGGGCTAAATATGTCATGTTCTGTTAGAGCTGGACCATTAGGATGTGGAGCCAAAACTGACCTGCAGGGAAAAAAAAGTGTATTTAATCATGCTCACACAGAGCAAAATCCACACGCAAAACACAAAAAAATAAAGTTCAGGAAATGGGCAAAAGGGCAAAAAATTATGCACCTGAATGCATTTAAAGCTGGGTGCGCGCATAAAGACAATGGGGCTATTTTTGTCCCAATTTCCCCCTTCTGGCCAAAGACCGCAAATGCCTGTTTATCTTATGTATTTAACCTATTTTTCCAAAGTGGGTATGTGTACCCTCAGTGGTACGCCAGTTGTCATAGGGGCTGAATACGTCTGAACATTCGTAGTAAGCAGTGCTCATCTTGTGAACAAACACGATGCGGTGAGTGCAATGCAGACAGAAAAAAGTTAAAGTACCAATGATTGTCACACACACACTAGGTGTGGTGAAATTTGTCCTCTGCATTTGACCCATCCCCTTGATCACCCCCTGGGAGGTGAGGGGAGCAGTGGGCAGCAGCGGCGCCGCGCCCGGGAATCATTTTTGGTGATTTAATCCCCAATTCCAACCCTTGATGCTGAGTGCCAAGCAGGGAGGTAATGGGTCTCATTTTTATAGTCTTTGGTATGACTCGCAACCTACCGATCTCAGGGCGGACACTCTAACCACTAGGCCACTGAGTAGGTAGGAGACAAACAAAGTTGTTCATTGTTGCGTGAACAAATAGGTAAATTTGATGAATATGCTGTGCATTAAGGGTGTTTAATATTGACGATGTCTTTTATTAGACGGCATTACATTTGACCCAATTCTTTTGTTTGAGCTGCACATTAAGAATTTTACTAAAACAGCCTTCTTTCATCTCCGTTATAATGCCAAAATCCATCCCAATTTCTCCCGTCCAAAGGCAAAACCCAGTAACTCAATTTTGGTCAAAACTGAGCTGATAATAATTTTGGAGTTACTAGGTGATATGTAACTCCAAAATTATTATCAGCTCAGTTTTGACCAAAATTGAGTTACTGGGTTTTGCCTTTGGACGGGAGATTTGTCCACCAGTGTTACGTCTCATCTTGATAGCGTATTATTTTGGGGTCTCCCCATGTTCAGCATTAAAAGATTGCAGCTGGTACAATATGTGGCTGCTAGACATTTGACTACGATAAGAAAGTTTAATCATATTACGCCTATACTGGCCCACCTTCACTGGCTCTCGGTACACTTATAGTGCGATTTTAAGATGTTATTAGGCAAGGCAAGGCAACTTTATTTGTATAGCACTTTTCATACACAAGGCAGACTCAAAGTGTTTCACAGACAACAAAGTGAAATGAAAGAAAATAAAAGCAAAATTAAAATGCAGACAATAAAAATAAAAACAGTGCGGACGTTAAAAGTTCAAAGATTTAGCTGAAAGCTAAGGTGAACATAAAAGTTTTCAGTCTAGTTTTAAAAGTAGTCAGAGTTGGGGAACGTCTGACATCTTCAGGAAGTTTATTCCAGCTATTTGTTGCATAGTGACTGAATGATGCTCTCCCTTGATTTGAGTTCACTCTGGGAACCGCTAACAGATTGGTCTCAGAAGATCTTAGTGATCTAGAGGGCTTATATAGTGGGAGCATATCAGTGATATACTTCGGCCCTAGACCATGTAGTGATTTATATGTGAGCAGGAGGATTTTGAAATAAATTCTCTGATATACAGGGAGCCAATGTAAGGATTTAAGAATTGGTGTAATGTGCTCACATTTGTTGGTCTTTGTTAGAACTCTAGCAGCAGCGTTCTAAACAAGCTGTAGCTGCCTGACAGTTTTTTTGGGAAGACCTGCAAGGAGACCATTACAATAGTCCAGCCTACTGGTAATAAAGGCATGTACAAGTTTTTCTAAGTCTTGAGCTGACATGAGCCCTCTAAGTCTTGTTACATTTTTGAGGTGATAGTAGGCCGATTTTGTTACTGATTTGATGTGACTGTCGAAATGTAAATCAGAATCTAAAATAACCCCAAGATTTCCGGCTTTATTTGAGGTTTTCAGGGACAGTGATTGAAGGTGTTGGATGACTTTAAACCTTTCTTTTTTAGCACCAAAAACAACTTGCATACAAAATAAACAGTTTAGCACCATCTTATCTTGCTGATTGTATTGCACCCTTTGTTGAGTCCCGAAATCTATGTTACAAAAACGTGGGCTTATTCGTCACCCCCAGAGTCCTCAAAAAGTCTGCAGGCTATATAGTGTTTTCCACCTGTTTCCCAGTACTCTGGAAAGCCCAACCAGCAACAGTTAGAGATGCCACCTCAATAAAAAGATTCAAGTCCCGCCTTAAAACTCATTTAATACTTTAGCCTTTAAATAGACCCCTTTTTAGACCAGTTGATCTGCCGCTTTTGTGCTCTGTCTCCCCTTCGTCTGCCTGAAGAAGGTACCAGGTGGCCACGGATAAACCTTGGAGAGGTACTAGTCTGCAGCAGGTGTTAGCTGACCCAAATTAAGACCCGAGATGGACCGCTCGTTACACCACTCTTCCATGCACAGCTATAGACATCTCTGCGTAGCTGACTGGATGAGGCTGGAAGAATGGGCCGGATGAGGCCCGCAGGCTGCCAGTTGTAAAGACCTGTCGTATGTTCTTATAAGATTGTGTTATACGATTGTAAGATTTTTATTTTTTTTTTAAGTTTAGGAATTTTTTTTGTCATAAGTAGTCCCAACCCAAGATCATCAACATTACCTCATCTTGTATGTCCTTTTTTTACATATTGCCTGTTTTTTCGTATGCTATATTTCTTCTTCAGTAAAGTTATGATAAAGGTATCTTATTTCAGTCATCATTTATACGTATTCCTTAATGTTTTCTGCATGTAAAACTATAACCTGTTCTCTTTAATATGTGTTTTGTGCTGGTATTTTTGGGTGTCTGGATGAATGTGATTTCAAAAGGGAAAATAGTATTCGTTTTTATGTACGATTCGGTTTTTGTCTGACATTCTGGAATGGTTTACTAACAAAAAGCAAGGTACCACTGTATCATGCAATTGCATGATAATTCTATGACGCCATCATATGGAACAAAATCAGCTGTACATCAGAATGACATAAAGAGCATTTGCAATATATTTCAGCAGTAGGAGCTTCAGTGTACGTGAGACCACTGCTAATAGGTCTGGACGAAGGTCAGCAGTTAGCGAGCTGCACATTGTATCGAGCGCTGTTCACTCAGTAGAAACATATTGATGGAGGGAGGCATTTAATCTTGGCGGCTGCAATGACGAGTGAAGAAGAAAGGGTCGATATCTACATGAATCACTTTGGGAGCATACAGCTGTGTCATGTTTCACTGTATAGCCAGCAGCAGCCGCTGTTGGGTCAGGCCGCCATTGAGACAGGGTGACGACAGCCATGCCAAAACCCCTTCAGATGCTGGCAGAGGGAGGAATGAAGCGGCGGATGGCGGTTGCCACGGAAACTGCTTCCCCATCAGCAGGTGTGCAAGCTATGCGGTGCAGCGACATGACTAAGCTGAAATGTTATAATGGGGTGTACTCAGTTATTTATTGTATGAACATATTCAGGCTGACTTTCATCTTGACTTAGAATGACAGCCAATCAGCTGTGAGCTAACAAAACACCCACACACACTTCTGTTATGCAGGGAATACGTTTAAAGCCCACTGCTGCTGAGTCACAGTGCACAGTATGAATGTTAATGACACTAGATGTTATTTTGTGCATGATTCTGCATAATCATGATGTCAGATGCTGTTATCTGCCAAAAAAAGACAGCCTAACCTTTGCCAAAGACACACAGACTGACCCCAAAGTCTGGCAAGGATTCCTGGACATTGCCAGACTTGCTGCGGGCAGACCAAACCAAGCCAGGAAGGAAACACTGCCAGCGCGTTACTTCAGCACAATTACCCCAGTTATATGTGCAAATACTCCCTCAAGACGAGGCTGTGCGACACAAGCGGACGGCGTTACTCGAAGCGACAGCATTACACTCGTCTTCGTGTGGCCCATTGGGTCGAGCCGTGTGCTTCACAGACACGACCACAGGGCTAAATGTTCAGCCATCAGCGCAATGATGGCACCGGCTTTGGGGTCAACACGGGTCACTGCTGCCCCCAGAGGAATCATTCATCATGAAAACATTGGACGGCAATAATAAGGAACATACACCAGAGTTTTACTGCATGAATTAACAACACACTGAAGCATGAAACAAGGCTGTGTGTAACATCAGTGAGTAAGGCAGATGATATCAAAAGAACACAATTTATTTAAAGGGGTCATATTATGATTTTAAAACACTTCCTTGTGGTCTACAAAACATGTGATGGTGGTTCTTTGGTCAACATTTTGCATAGATTATGTGTTACAAACCATTTTCAGGCCGCTTTCTGATTGTCTCTTTAGAATGTGCTGTTTTTTGGGTCTTATTTACATGCTGAAACCTTCCTACAGGCCAAGCCCCTTTTGACTGCGTCTCCACCCCGTCAGCCATGTTGAAGTTTTTAGCGCCTCCATATCAAGTCTACTGACAGGCATATATGCTACTTTTTATTAAAAATTTATTGTTTGATTAATTGAGTTAACGAATATCGGCCCAGGTCTAAATTTTAGCATACATGTGCATGTACAAGCCAACGTGCCCCACAACAAGAGGATAGAGAAAAAGACGGAACTTATTGACAAGGACTTTGGACTACAACTGGATAAAACGGCAGACTCGCGCAAAGCTCTTTGGGTAAACCTCTACCATACATGAAGATATCCGCTGACGTAACTAAGGCAAAATATGTCACTATTGTCTTGAATTCCAAACGGCTCGTTTGGAGCAAGTTTGGAAAAAGGCAAGATTGTTTTATAAATATCTCCGCCATGCCGGCATGGTTTTATTCCAATTTTCGGGACTATATGCAACCCAAAATACACAAACAGGTACCTACAAGTACACTGCAAATTATTTGCAACTTGCCAAGATTGAAAATTCTATTTCTAGAAATGTCCCTAGTTTTATTTACTTATTTTCAGTCACTGACTAATCTTAATTTTAGCATGAATAATTATGTTTTTCTCTTCTAGTTTAAAAATGTTAAAAATGAGAAAATATCTATTAAAATACAAACGTTTGTAAGATATTTTCGTTTCCACCTAGGGCTGGGCGATATATCGATATACGCGATGTATCGCGGGCTTGTCTCTGTGCGATATAGAAAATGACTATATCGTGATATTCGAGTATACGTTCTCACGCAGTTGCTTTTAGCTGCGGACATTACACTACAGGCTCTTCCCACTCTTTCTTGTCTGTCCTTCTCACAGACAGCGAGCGCACCTTCTTACATACGTCACATACTGTCACGCCATACGTCACATACGTATACGCCCTCGCGCGCAGAGAGGTAGCAGCATGGCTAAAGTTAGCTGTGGTGCGAGTGGTAATACGAGAGAAAGAAGGTGCGAATCTGGTAACAAATGAAGGAAGAATTATTTCCCAAGAAAAACAGCAGGGCGTCCATCGTCTGGCGGTGGTTTGGCTTTAAGCGGGAATATGTCGAACAGACAACCGTAATTTGTCAAGTGTGGGGAAAAAGCATTGGTACAAAAAGTAGCATTACTGCTAATATGTAGCATCATTTGAAAAGTCACCTGCTAGAGAATGTAGAGTGCTTACTCCGCATGTCAACATCTCCGTTCGGTGCCATACGCCCACACCATCAAAATGCCGAGGCAAACATTTCCAGATCAACACCGTATGAAAAAAATAGTCAACAACAAAAGAGATAACGTCCGCAGGAACCTACCACATAGCGATGGACGTACACAATTTGATTTCCTATTAAGCAGCTAATTTTTAATTGACACTTATTGAAATATCTTGTGTGACATCATGCACAAAAGTGCACTTTATTTGTTTTAAACTATTGTAGTGGCGTTCTGTACAAAAAGTTCACTTTAATTTAGTGTTGTTTTGATTTGTCATCTTAGAGACATCATGCACAAAAGTGCACTAATAGCTTGTTTTAAAATGACTGACAATTTTGCACTTTCTGTTTTGGAAATTACATGAATTTTTGTGCCACTGCTTAATAACTGTTTAATAAATACAGTTTTGGTAAATTGACTTAGTTGTGATTTCCCTCTCTGCATGAAAGTTTAAAATGAGCATATATTAATGCAGTATGAACAAGAATGTTTGAATGTAGACACATAGAATCATCATACTGCTGTGATTATATGCATCAAGTGTTCATTCAAGGCTAAGGCAAAATATCGAGATATATATCGTGTATCGCGATATGGCCTAAAAATATCGAGATATTAAAAAAAGGCCATATCGCCCAGCCCTATTTCCACCCCCAAAGAAAATCGTGTTTAAAGATTCTGCAACATCTCGAGCATGCTTAATTTAAGAATTGCAATTTGAAAAATGCTTGTTTTCAGAATAAAATACTTGAATCCATCTTAAAAGTCCTGATAATTTCTAGATATATTAAATCTTAATTTAGGAAGTTTTAAGTAAAATTATCTATCCATACAGCTACTTGATTTCACACATTTTTGGTATTTTTTCCTAAAAACTGGTCTATTTATATTTTGACAGCTCTTTTTTTGCAGTGTAGGAAAAGTTGGTTTTGCATAATAGGACCCCAGTGTACTGATGGAGACACAAAAACACCATTCTATTATGGATTTAAAGAGCACTGACTTTTTTTTGGATGGGCCTTTGATCGCTGGGGGTTGCTGGGAAGGTCCGCCTTTCTCTACCGAGTTACCACGGCGACAGCTGTACTCGCCTGTCGCAGGGGAGGAGGAGGAATCGGACTGGCCGGCCTCGCAGACCACCTGAAAGCCCTGCGGAAGGCACAGGAAGGCCGATATGGACAGTTGCGGGTGATTAAGGAGTCCGGCTTTCCCCGGCTAACCACATTAATGCTCCCGGATGCCGGGCGTTAATGAATATCAGAATCCCAGCCCTCGGGAGAACATTGCAGTGGGGAGGGGAAGAGTCCAGCCTGAACACATTTAATCAACATGGGACCCATGCAGCAGATTGTGCAAAAACACTCACCAAGGGACCAGGGTTTCCAGTCCCACAGGGGCTGCATTGGTTGATCACTGGAGAGTTCCTCTTTGCTGAAGAACCAAACAAACCTGATTAACAAACACAATCACTCTTTCATGTACGGAATAGAAAGATGGTTACCCGTTACGATGTTTCGGACCGGTTTGATGAGGGCAGTGAAGGCGGGGATATCAGGCTGGCGGTGCTCCCACATTGGTTGCCAAATAATGAGCCCGCTGGCCAGGCGGAAAGTCAAGTCTGACTCCTGCACAAAATGTTTCATGTTTAGCTTGTATGATGCTCTTGTTACATAGATACACTTGTTGGGTAAGGAGAGACCTTGATCCGGTGGATGAGTGGAGCGAAGAGGAACACAAAGAGCTCCACGGTGGCCATGCTCTTGTAGAACAACTTGGTGCAAGCGTGCTCATCCTCTTCCAGGAGAGAACCGCTGTGCTGCGGGCCCGACCCACCTAAGGCGGAGCTGGAGCGGGAGCCGGGCGCAACTGGAGAGGAGCCCTGGTTTCCGACGGGCTGAGGGAAGGCGGCGCCGCCACTGCTGCCAGCCGACCAGCCGTGGCCCAAGCTGGGCTCGTGGTTGCACTCCTGGGCGGCATCCAACAGCATCCAGTGCAGCGTGTGGAGCAGCTTGGTCTCGGCCACGCCCAGCTTGTCTTGATGACCTGGAAGAGGTCAACGGTCAATAGTTAATCTAAAAAATAATGGCAGACATGGCACTTTGTTTGTTTTAACTTGAATTACAGCGTCACAGTTCCTCGGTATGTTTTTAAATACAATAGAAACATTATGCTTTAGATCAGTGATTTTCAAAAATCACTTAAATAAATATTGAAACACTCTTACTGTTCAAACTGTCTGTAATGTGGCCAAAAATACTAAATATACTCGTTTAAAAAACCTATACCCTGTTATTAATGAATAATTAGGCCTACTACGCTACTGTATTTTAATGTTAGTCATTAAGGTGATACTAGAAAAGCCAAGTGTTTACTGAGGTGGTACTTGGTGAAAAAAAAGAAAAAGAAAAAAGAAAAAGTGTGATAAATCACTAATCAGTTTTTAACTAATGTTAAACATTACATATACAGTAGGGGTGTAACGGTACGTGTATTTGTATTGAACCGTTTCGGTACGGGGGTTCCGGTTCGGTTCGGAGGTGTACCGAACGAGTTTCCACACAGACATATTAAGTAGCGTAACGCACGTTGTGTAAACTGTTATGATCCGCTGCCCGGATCATATTTTTTGTTTACGTTTTCAAGATACTTGTGTTTTTGGTTAGTTTTGGACTCCTTGAGTGCCTGTTTTGTACACCTGAGTTTGTTGCCATGGCTGCTTATTATTTTCACCTGCCGCGTTTGTTCCCGACACGCACCTGTTTGTCATCACTGACATTATTATTTAAGCCTGTCCTCCCTGTCATTCGTTCTTGCTTCGTAGTTTGCTTTTTGCAACAGTTGACGACTTTTGTTCTGGCTCTGTACCTGTTAGCTTCCACGCTAGGTTCTGTTACTCGCTAGCTCCCACGCTAGTCTTCCTTAGTTTTACCTTATGTGCTATGAGCACCCTTTTCTTTGTTCCAGTATAATTTATTTATTAAATAAATACTTTCTTACCTGCACGCTGTGTCTGACGCCCGTCTGCATTCCTGAGAGAACGAACCCCGCATCACAATGCGCCCCGGTCGTCACAGTACGAAGCAAGCAAAGAGTTCTCTAGCATCGGGCATGACGGAGGTGGATGAAGAAGGTGCGTGGATGGTCCTCCGAGCGATGGAGGCAGAGACGCTCCGCTGCAATCCAGATGAGGAGATGATATGGGGACCTGGAGGTGTTCTGGTCCCGATCGACTCCATCTGGCCCGGGGAGGTCCGCTCTCAGCCCGCTCGCACGCGTCAGCGAAGGCGGAAGTCGCACAAAACGGCTTCAGCTCGCGACAGAGACGCGCCACCCCCGCAATTCTTCCCTCCGGAACACAGCCAAGCAGCCCAGGATTCCCCTCCGCCGATGTTTGGTAATCCCATCACTCACTTTGCCAAACAGTTCACTGATTGGGCTGTCAGTCAGCTGGAGACCCGCGCGGATGACGTCATCCCGTCCACTGGTGATGACGTCATAGACGAAGACATTTTTTTAAATTCAGTCAACTCTTTATGTCAACCGCCTCCAAATGACTTTAATTCTACAATTAAGCATTATCAGGACATTTTTTTTAAATATAAGTCTAGTCAGTCCCAGTCACATTCTGGTTTTCAAGCGCAACCCCCTATGGCTCAAGCTCCGCCCACTCCTCTGTTTTCTCCCTCCTGGTCGTCCCTACAGTCCACTATTGAAGAGCAGAATAGACAATTTGGACAATCAAAAGGGGAGGAGCCTACCCACCTCCTCACCTCCTCCCTCCCACCCCTAAAGACGGTTCCAGACTGCACAAGACGCGTCTGGTATCCGCTTCTTGAGGGGGGGGCTAGTACTGGGTGCTTTGCTAGTGGGCGGGCACAGCTGCGCCCAGCCAAGCCCAAACCTCCATGCCGGCCTCCGCCACCAGACCTTTGGCATGCTAAGCTGCAACCCCCGGCCAGGCCACCTGCGCCAAAGTCACGCCCAGCACCTGCTCCAAGTCTGGTTCCCGCACCAGCACCGACTCCAAGTCTGGTTTCCGCACCAACACCTGTTTCCACGGCAACGACAACGACAGCCCGGACACCTGCCACTCTGACGCAACCATCAACCCTGGTGGTCCTGCAAACACCATCCTCTCCACCTCCTGCTCCATCGCTGCAAAGCACACGAGACCCCGTAGAGACCGACCCAGTAAAAAGGGCATTGCACCAACAGTCCAAACAACTTGGACAACAGGAGGAACAGTTTGGCGTTCTTGGGGCTTGCGTCAACGCCATGGCGGAACGCCAAGATGCCCGCCTTGATGCTTTGGAGAGATAGCTGGGAAGTATACTCACCGCTCTGCAGGTGATGATTCCCCCTACGGCCAACCCAGCAGTCCAGCTGAGACATTCACCACCCGCAGATGCTCCGTTGCCTGCTCCGCCTCTGGCTCCGCCCACGCCGACAGACGAGCCGCCTGCTCCGCCTCTGGCTCCGCCCACGCCGACAGACGAGCCGCCTGCTCCGCCCACGCCGACAGCGATGACGCCTTCTGTTTCCACGGCGACGACGCCTTCTGTTCCCACGGCGACGACGCTTCCTGTTTCCACGGCGACGACGATGCTTCCTGCTTTCACGGCGACGACGACGCTTCCTGCTTCCACGGCGACGACGACGCTTCCTGCTTCCACGGCGACGACGACGCTTCCTGCTTCCACGGCGACGACGACGCTTCCTGCTTCGGCGACGACGACTCCTCCTGCTTCCACGGCGACGACGACTCCTCCTGCTTCCACGGCGACGACGACTCCTCCTGCTTCCACGGCGACGACGACTCCTCCTGCTTCCACGGCGACGACGACTCCTCCTGCTTCCACGGCGACGACGACTCCTCCTGCTTCCACGGCGACGTCTGCTCTCTCCTCGTCTCCGTTGGACCTTTCCAGGGCGCCGCCACCTTCCTCGCCCTCATCGTCGTCTCAGCGACCTCGGGTGGTCTGGCTGCGCAAGCGGCGCTCTCGGAGGTTAGAGTATGGACGCCAGTGGCGCAAACAGCAGCGACACCCGAGACGTAGTCGCAGAACTCTCCGGCTGCTGAACTTCTGGCGCCACTCACGCCCACCTTCTCGGCAGCCACGAATGTGGCCTTTCCGTGGTCGCCCGCCTCGCCTCCGGCAGCGGCGTTCCATTCGCCGCCACCACCTGACTCGTCCCCGGTGGATTCGGGGACACGTGACCTGGCGACCCTCCGCCAAATCCTCCCTCCACCCTCCCTTGACTCTTGAACTTTGTTATAGTTGGGGGGGGTTTAGTTTTTCCAGGGGACATCTGGAATCTGTCCCTTAAGGGGGGGGTACTGTTATGATCCGCTGCCCGGATCATATTTTTTGTTTACGTTTTCAAGATACTTGTGTTTTTGGTTAGTTTTGGACTCCTTGAGTGCCTGTTTTGTACACCTGAGTTTGTTGCCATGGCTGCTTATTATTTTCACGCACCTGTTTGTCATCACTGACATTATTATTTAAGCCTGTCCTCCCTGTCATTCGTTCTTGCTTCGTAGTTTGCTTTTTGCAACAGTTGACGACTTTTGTTCTGGCTCTGTACCTGTTAGCTTCCACGCTAGGTTCTGTTACTCGCTAGCTCCCACGCTAGTCTTCCTTAGTTTTACCTTATGTGCTATGAGCACCCTTTTCTTTGTTCCAGTATAATTTATTTATTAAATAAATACTTTCTTACCTGCACGCTGTGTCTGACGCCCGTCTGCATTCCTGAGAGAACGAACCCCGCATCACAATGCGCCCCGGTCGTCACAGTAAACAATGCAAACCGAGGCACAACACACGGCATGCTAGCAGCTAACGGGCTACAATAGACTGACTATACGTCCTCTTTTCACCGGACATGTCCTTTTTTGCGGAGCTGTCAGGGCGGAGTTTCTTAAATGCCTCAAATGTCCGGCATTTTGAGTTAGGGTTGCGTGTATTTTCAATGTACGTTCAGGGTTAAGAAGGGGTTAAAAACAAAACAAATTGTGCGCGCAGCAGCATTCATGAGGGAGGGGCAGAGACGGAGAGAGAGAGAGAGAGTTATGATAAACGCGCATGCGTCGCCAGGCTCTGCTTTTTATCCATAGATTTATCAGATTTAATTTTTTATTATCTATAGCAGGGGTGTCAAAAGTGTGCCCCGGAGGCCAGTTGCGGCCCACAGCTAATGTTTTAAAGGCCCACGGCACATTCTAAAAATACTATTAAAATAAACAAAAACATAACAAAAGTGAAATAAAAAAGCTTAAAGGTTAAATGTAATTTGGAAAAAGTTGCAATGTAGACTAATAAAACAAAGCTGTTTTTTTTTCTTTCAGACTGTCATTGCTCAAAACATAATATTGAATCAAAATACACCCCTAATATACAGTGTAACCTCGATTTACAAACCCCTCTATTTGAGATCGAGCCAAATGTGCCTTTGTGTGTGCCAACCTTGTTTCAATGTACGATTGTTTCATTCATTTTGTGTGCCGTTGGAAGCCTTAGGGCAAGGCCATTTTTGGAGAGGCGGAGCCCTCAACGTCACATCCCGTTTACGCAGTCTATTACTCGGTCGCCACAGCGTGTGTTTTTTTTCTTGCCAGTCCCCAAGTATTATCTATTTTGTTACTCAATGTGTCCAAAAAAGCCAACAAACCAGCCTGGAAAGATGGAGGGATAATAATAATTATTATTATTATAATAAAAAAGATGAATTGTTATCATTATCTACTGATGATAACCTACATAGATCAGCTAGTCTCTACTTTACACTATAAAGTATTGCATTATATTAATTTATATTATTACGTGTTGTCAACCTTGTACTTTTTTTATGTCATTGCCTGAAATAAATGAATAAATGAAAAATGAATGAATGAAAGTGAAGGGAGATTTGATTGACTTATAATTATTTTCAAGTGAATAATGGCAGGGAGCAAAGGGAAACTTGATCGAGTGATTTATAATCATATTGAGTTGAGTTGATTTGTGTTTATTACGAACATGCATGCATGCATACAACATGATAAATCACAATTTCCAGTTTCTCTATTCAACATGTTCAAAAAGGAGTAGGAAGAATCAGAGCTTATTTAATCCTACCCCTTTTCCTTTACATAGCAGTTGCTAAAACCTTTGTTCACTTCCTGTTCTCAATTTAGTCACAATATTCTCTGTTCTCAATTTAGTCACAATATTCTCCATAAGTAATAACAATACAAATACATAAATACATAATAATGAGTGAAGTAAGTTATATTTCATATGGTGAGATAAATCAGATTATCAAGAAAAGGAATGGATGGATGAAATAAATTAAGTAAATAAATTATTCAAGTGAATAATGACAGGGTATTTATAATTATTACAAGCTGCATGCAAAAACTTTCTTGCATGTGTTTTAAAAACATAGCTTTAAACAAATTAAGCCAATAATTAGTTTTTAGTGCATGTAAACATACAGAGCGTTGGGTGGGGGCCCTTCAGGGATCTAATAATAATGATACATAAATAATATTAAAGACTGAAATGGGGCTACAAAAAAATTTCATTAGTTTAATATTTTAAATCAACTAATAACGGTGATGGAATAATCCGCATTATTTGCCTTCGTTTTTGACAGCCTAAACAATAGGTCTACTTTAAATTCTGACCTGTCGTGCAAGCAGTGTTGGATTGTGCCCTCTTCACCTGTGTAAAGTTGGCCACCCTATTCATTGTAAAAAATATTAAAATAACACTGCCATTTGTTTGAGCTACGTTTGTGTTGTAAAATGTTTTGTTTTTGCCATTAAGTCTTTTTTACGTTTTTCTAAAATACATTTTGTGACTAGTGATGTCATTCGGCCCGCCACCTTGTCAAAATTTCCCCAAACTCGTTCCCTCTGTTTGTGCTGGTTTGTGATGCAATTTTTTTGTCTATTATAGTTTTTATGTTATATATGTTTTACAGTTTTTATGTTATTAACAATTTATTATTCATAACCAGCCTCCCCACCTTGTCAAAACCTCCCCAAACTTGTCCCATCAATTTGTGCTACATTTGTGCTGCAGAATGCTTTTTTTTTTATAACTATTATAGTTTATTTTATTAAGATATAATTATTCATAACCAGACCCCCAACCATGTCAAAACCGCCCCAAACCTGTCCCATTCATTTGTGCTATAAAAATGTTTTGTCAAACTATTAGTGTTTATGCTATTAACGTTTTATATTTTTTATGTTAACGTTTTATGATTTATAACCCGCCCCCCACCTTCTCAAAATCTCCTCAAACTTGTCCCAATCTTTTGTGCTACAAAAGTGTGTAATTATTATAGTTTAAATTGTATTAACGTTCAATTATTCATAACCTGCCCTCCACCTCATGAAAAGCTACCCAAATGTGTCCCATTTGTTTGTGCTGCAAAAATGTTGTCTAACTATTATGGTTCCTATGTTAATAACCTTTTTTTAGTTTTTATGCTATGAACGCGTTATTATTCATAACCAGTCCCTCCAAACTTGTCTCATTCGTTTGTGGTGCAATTTTGTTTTGTCTATTATAGTTTTTATGGTATTAACATATTATTATTCATAACTAGCCCCCCAATCTTGTCACAATCTACCTAAATGTGTCCCATTCATTTGTGCTATGTAATGCTGCTAAATCCTTTTGTCTAAATAAAAATGGATGGATGAATGGATGGATGGATATTGTAGTTTTTATGTTATGAATGTTTAATATTTGTTAACGTTTTATGATTCATATCCAGCTCCCAACCTTGTTAAAATCTCCTCAAACTTGTCCTAACCGTTTGTGCTACATTTGTGCTGCAAAATAAGTTGGTTCAACTATTATAGTTTTGATGTTTTTAACGTTTAATTTGTTATGATCATAGTTTGTTCACGTTTTAAGCCAACAAGAGACATAAAACGTACACAAACTATGATCTGGGGAACGGATCATAACATAATTATTCATAACCCACCCCCCACCTTGTCAAAATCTCTACAAACGTGTCTCAATCGTTTGTGCTACATTTGTGCTGCAAAATGTTTTTGTCCAACTATTATAGTTTTGATGTTTTTAACGTTTAAATTGTTATGATCATAGTTTGTTCACGTTTTAAGCCAACAAGAGACATAAAACGTAAACAAACTATGATCCGAGGAACGGATCATAACATAATTATTCATAACCCACCCCCCACCTTGTCAAAATCTCCGCAAACCTGTCCTAATCGTTTGTGCTGCAAAATGTTTTGGTCATATTATTAGTTTTATTGTTTTTATTATTCATAACCCACCCCCCACCTTGTCAAAATCTCCCCAAACTTGTCCTTATCGTTTGTGCTACATTTGTGCTGCAAAATACGTTGGTTCAACTATTATAGTTTTGATGTTTTTAACGTTTAATTATTCATAACCCGCCCCCCATCTTGTCAAAATCTCCCCAAATGTGTCCCAATCCTTTTGCTACATTTGTGCTGCAAAATGTTTTTGTTCAACTATTATAGTTTTTATCATTTAATTATTCATAACCCACCCCCCACCTTGTCAAAATCTCCGCAAACCTGTCCTAATCGTTTGTGCTGCAAAATGTTTTGGTCATATTATTAGTTTTATTGTTTTTATTATTCGTAACCCACCCCCCACCTTGTCAAAATCTCCCCAAACTTGTCCTTATCGTTTGTGCTACATTTGTGCTGCAAAATACGTTGGTTCAACTATTATAGTTTTGATGTTTTTAACGTTTAATTATTCATAACCCGCCCCCCATCTTGTCAAAATCTCCCCAAATGTGTCCCAATCCTTTTGCTACATTTGTGCTGCAAAATGTTTTTGTTCAACTATTATAGTTTTTATCATTTAATTATTCATAACCCACCCCCCACCTTGTCAAAATCTCCCCAAACCTGTCCTAATCGTTTGTGCTGCAAAATGTTTTGGTCATATTATTAGGTTTATTGTTTTTATTATTCATAACCCGCCCCCTACCTTGTCAAAATCTCCCCAAATGTGTCCCAATCGTTTGTGCTGAAAAATGTTTTGTCCAACTATTATAGTTTTTATGTTTTTATCATTTAATTATTCATAATCCACCCCCCACCTTGTCAAAATCTCCCCAAACTTGTCCTAATCGTTTGTGCTACATTTGTGCTGCAAAATAAGTTGGTTCAACTATTATAGTTTTGATGTTTTTACCGTTTAATTATTCATAACCCGCCCCCCACCTTGTCAAAATCTCCCCAAATGTGTCCCAATCCTTTTGCTACATTTGTGCTGCAAAATGTTTTTGTCCAACTATTATAGTTTTTGTCATTTAATTATTCATAACCCACCCCCCACCTTGTCAAAATCTCCCCAAACTTGTCCCAATCCTTTTTGCTACAATTGTGCTGCAAAATGTTTTTGTCTAACTATTATAGTTTTGATGTTTTTAACGTTTAATTTGTTATGATCATAGTTTGTTCACGTTTTAAGCCAACAAGAGACATAACACGTAAATAAACTACGATCCGGAGAACGGATCATAACATAATTTTTCGTAACCCACCCCCCACCTTGTCAAAATCTCCCCAAACCTGTCCCAATCGTTTGTGCTATATTTGTGCTGCAAAATGTTTTTGTCAAACTATTAGTTTTATTGTGTTTATTATTCATAACCCACCCCCACCTTGTCAAAATCTCCCCAAACTTGTCCCAGTCGTTTGTGCTACATTTGTGCTGCAAAATGTTTTTTTTTCAACTATTGTATTTTGATGTTTTTAACGTTTAATTATTCATAACCCGCCCGGCACGCTGACAAAATCTCCCCAAACTTGTCCCAGTCGTTTGTGCTACATTTGTGTTGCAAAATGTTTTTGTCCAACTATTATAGTTTTGATGTTTTTAACGTTCAATTATTCATAACCCGCCCCCCAACTTATTAAAATCTCCCCAAACTTGTCCTTATCGTTTGTGCGGCAAAATAAGTTGGTTCAACTATTATAGTTTTGATGTTTTTAACATTCATAACCCGCCCCCCACCTTGTCAAAATCTCTCCAAACGTGTCCCAATCGTTTGTGCTACATTTGTGCTGCAAAATAAGTTGGTTCAACTATTATAGTTTTGATGTTTTTAACGTTTAATTATTCATAACCCGCCCCCTACCTTGTCAAAATCTCCCCAAATGTGTCCCAATCGTTTGTGCTGAAAAATATTTTGTCCAACTATTATAGTTTTTATGTTTTTATCATTTAATTATTCATAACCCACCCCCCACCTTGTCAAAAGCTCTACAAACGTGTCTCAATCATTTGTGCTACATTTGTGCTGCAAAATGTTTTTGTCCAACTATTATAGTTTTGATGTTTTTAACGTTTAAATTGTTATGATCATAGTTTGTTCACGTTTTAAGCCAACAAGAGACATAAAACGTAAACAAACTATGATCCGAGGAACGGATCATAACATAATTATTCATAACCCACCCCCCACCTTGTCAAAATCTCCCCAAACTTGTCCTAATCGTTTGTGCTACATTTGTGCTGCAAAATAAATTGGTTCAACTATTATAGTTTTGATGTTTTTAACGTTTAATTATTCATAACCCGCCCCCCACCTTGTCAAAATCTCCCCAAATGTGTCCCAATCCTTTTGCTACATTTGTGCTGCAAAATGTTTTTGTCCAACTATTATAGTTTTTGTCATTTAATTATTCATAACCCACCCCCCACCTTGTCAAAATCTCCCCAAACTTGTCCCAATCCTTTTTGCTACAATTGTGCTGCAAAATGTTTTTGTCTAACTATTATAGTTTTGATGTTTTTAACGTTTAATTTGTTATGATCATAGTTTGTCCACGTTTTAAGCCAACAAGAGACATAACACGTGAATAAACTACGATCCGGAGAACGGATCATAACATAATTTTTCGTAACCCACCCCCCACCTTGTCAAAATCTCCCCAAACCTGTCCCAATCGTTTGTGCTATATTTGTGCTGCAAAATGCTTTTGTCAAACTATTAGTTTTATTGTGTTTATTATTCATAACCCACCCCCACCTTGTCAAAATCTCCCCAAACTTGTCCCAGTCGTTTGTGCTACATTTGTGCTGCAAAATGTTTTTTTTTCAACTATTGTAGTTTTGATGTTTTTAACGTTTAATTATTCATAACCCGCCCGGCACGCTGACAAAATCTCCCCAAACTTGTCCCAGTCGTTTGTGCTACATTTGTGTTGCAAAATGTTTTTGTCCAACTATTATAGTTTTGATGTTTTTAACGTTCAATTATTCATAACCCGCCCCCCAACTTATTAAAATCTCCCCAAACTTGTCCTTATCGTTTGTGCGGCAAAATAAGTTGGTTCAACTATTATAGTTTTGATGTTTTTAACATTCATAACCCGCCCCCCCACCTTGTCAAAATCTCTCCAAACGTGTCCCAATCGTTTGTGCTACATTTGTGCTGCAAAATAAGTTGGTTCAACTATTATAGTTTTGATGTTTTTAACGTTTAATTATTCATAACCCGCCCCCTACCTTGTCAAAATCTCCCCAAATATGTCCCAATCGTTTGTGCTGAAAAATGTTTTGTCCAACTATTATAGTTTTTATGTTTTTATCATTTAATTATTCATAACCCACCCCCCACCTTGTCAAAAGCTCTACAAACGTGTCTCAATCATTTGTGCTACATTTGTGCTGCAAAATGTTTTTGTCCAACTATTATAGTTTTGATGTTTTTAAAGTTTAAATTGTTATGATCATAGTTTGTTCACGTTTTAAGCCAACAAGAGACATAAAACGTAAACAAACTATGATCCGAGGAACGGATCATAACATAATTATTCATAACCCACCCCCCACCTTGTCAAAATCTCCCCAAACTTGTCCTAATCGTTTGTGCTACATTTGTGCTGCAAAATAAGTTGGTTCAACTATTATAGTTTTGATGTTTTTAACGTTTAATTATTCATAACCCGCCCCCAACCTTGTCAAAATCTCCCCAAACTTGTCCAAATCGTTTTTGCTTAATTTGTGCTGCGAAATGTTTTTGTCCAACTATAATAGTTTTGATGTTTTTAACGTTTAATTTGTTATGATCATAGTTTGTTCACGTTTTAAGCCAACAAGAGACATAAAACGTAAACAAACTATGATCCGGGGAACGGATCATAACAAAATTATTCATAACCCACCCCCCACCTTGTCAAAATCTCCCCAAACATGTCCCAATCGTTTGTGCTACATTTGTGCTGCAAAATGTTTTTGTCAAACTATTAGTTTTATTGTTTTTATTATTCATAACCCACCCCCACCTTGTCAAAATCTCCCCAAATGTGTCCAAAACGTTTGTGCTGAAAAATGTTTTTGTCCAACTATTACAGTTTTTATCATTTATTATTCATAACCCACCCCCACCATGTCAAAATCTCCCCAAATGTGTCCCAATCCTTTTTGCTACATTTGTGCTGCAAAATGTTTTTGTCCAACTATTAAAGTTTTGATGTTTTTAACGTTTAATTTGTTATGATCATAATTTGTTCACGTTTTAAGCCAACAAGAGACATAAAACGTAAACAAACTATGATCCGGGGAACGGATCATAACATAATTATTCATAACCCACCCCCCACCTTGTCAAAATCTCCCCAAACCTGTCCCAATCGTTTGTGCTATATATGTGTTGCAAAATGTTTTTGTCAAACTATTAGTTTTATTGTTTTTATTATTCATAACCCACCCCCACCTTGTCAAAATCTCCCCAAATGTGTCCCAATCGTTTGTGCTACATTTGTGCTGAAAAATGTTTTTGTCCAACTACTATAGTTTTTACATTTTTATCATTTAATTATTCATAACCCACCCCCCACCTTGTCAAAATCTCCCCAAACTTGTCCCAATCCTTTTTGCTACATTTGTGCTGCAAAATGTTTTTGTCCAACTATTAAAGTTTTGATGTTTTTAACGTTTAATTTGTTATGATCATAGTTTGTTCACGTTTTAAGCCAACAAGAGACATAACACGTAAATAAACTACGATCCGGGGAACGGATCATAACATAATTATTCATAACCCACCCCCCACCTCTCCCCCAAACCTGTCCCAATCATTTGTGCTATATTTGTGCTGCAAAATGTTTTTGTCAAACTTTTAATTTTATTGTTTTTATTATTCATAACCCATCCCCCACCTTGTCAAAATCTCCCCAAACTTGTCTTTCGTTTGTGCTATATTTGTGCTGCAAAATGTTTTTGTCCAACTATTATAGTTTTGATGTTTTTAACGTTTAATTTGTTATGATCATAGTTTGTTCACGTTTTAAGCCAACAAGAGACAAAACGTAAACAAACTATGATCCGGGTAACTGATCATAACATAATTATTCATAACCCACCCCCCACCTTGTCAAAATCTCCCCAAACCTGTCCCAATCGTTTGTGCTACATTTGTGCTGCAAAATGTTTTTGTTAAACTATTAGTTTTGTTTTTATTATTCATAACCCACCCCCCACCTTGTCAAAATGTCCCCAAACTTGTCCCAATCGTTTGTGCTGCATTTGTGCTGCAAAATAAGTTGGTTCAACTATTATAGTTTTTATGTTTTTAACGTTTAATTATTCATAACCCGCCCCCCTACCTTGTCAAAATCTCCCCACGTGTCCCAATCGTTTGTGCTACATTTGTGCTGAAAAATGTTTTTGTCCAACTATTATAGTTTTTATGCTTTTATCATTTAATTATTCATAACCCACCCCCCACCTTGTCAAAATCTCCCCAAACCTGTCCCAATCTTTTGTGCTATATTTGTGCTGCAAAATGTTTTTGTCAAACTATTAGTTTTATTGTTTTCATTATTCATAAACCACCTTGTCAAAATCTCCCCAAAGTTGTCCCATTCGTTTGTGCTACATTTGTGCTGCAAAATGTTTTGTCCAACTATTATAGTTTTGATGTTTTTAACGTTTAATTTGTTATGATCATAGTTTGTTCACGTTTTAAGCCAACAAGAGACAAATCGTAAACAAACTATGATCCGGGTAACTGATCATAACATAATTATTCATAACCCACCCCCCACCTTGTCAAAATCTCCCCAAACCTGTCCCAATCGTTTGTGCTACATTTGTGCTGCAAAATGTTTTTGTTAAACTATTAGTGTTGTTTTTATTATTCATAACCCACCCACCACCTTGTCAAAATTTCCCCAAACTTGTCCCAATCGTTTGTGCTACATTTGTGCTGCAAAATGTTTTTGTTCAACTATTGTAGTTTTGATGTTTTTAACGTTTAATTATTCATAACCCGCCCGCCACCTTGTCAAAATCCCCCCAAACTTGTTCTAATTGTTTGTGCTACATTTGTGCTGCAAAATAAGTTGGTTCAACTATTATAGTTTTGATATTTTTAACGTTTAATTGTTCATAACCCGCCCCCCACCTTGTCAAAATCTCCCCAAATGTGTCCTAATTGTTTGTGCTACATTTGTGCTGAAAAATGTTTATGTCCAACTATTAGTTTTGATGTTTTTATCATTTAATTATTCATAACCCACCGCCCACCTTGTCAAAATCTCCCCAAACCTGTCCCAATCGTTTTGCTACATTTGTGCTGCAAAATGTTTTTGTCCAACTATTATAGTTTTGATGTTTTTAACGTTTAATTTGTTATGATCATAGTTTGTTCACGTTTTAAGCCAACAAGAGACATAAAACGTAAATAAACTACGATCCGGGGAACGGATAACATAATTATCATAAAATAATTATTCATAACCCACCCCCCACCTTGTCAAAATCTCCCCAAACTTGTCCCATTCGTTTGTGCTGCAAAATGTTTTTGTCCAACTATTATGGTTTTTATGTTTTTAACGTTTAATTATTCATAACCCGCCCCCCAACTTATTAAAATCTCCCCAAACTTGTCCTTATCGTTTGTGCGGCAAAATAAGTTGGTTCAACTATTATAGTTTTGATGTTTTTAACATTCATAACCCGCCCCCCACCTTGTCAAAATCTCCCCAAATGTGTCCCAATCGTTTGTGCTGAAAAATGTTTTGTCCAACTATTATAGTTTTTATGTTTTTATCATTTAATTATTCATAACCCACCCCCCACCTTGTCAAAAGCTCTACAAACGTGTCTCAATCATTTGTGCTACATTTGTGCTGCAAAATGTTTTTGTCCAACTATTATAGTTTTGATGTTTTTAACGTTTAAATTGTTATGATCATAGTTTGTTCACGTTTTAAGCCAACAAGAGACATAAAACGTAAACAAACTATGATCCGAGGAACGGCTCATAACATAATTATTCATAACCCACCCCCCACCTTGTCAAAATCTCCCCAAACTTGTCCTAATCGTTTGTGCTACATTTGTGCTGCAAAATAAGTTGGTTCAACTATTATAGTTTTTGTCATTTAATTATTCATAACCCACCCCCCACCTTGTCAAAATCTCCCCAAACTTGTCCCAATCCTTTTTGCTACAATTGTGCTGCAAAATGTTTTTGTCTAACTATTATAGTTTTGATGTTTTTAACGTTTAATTTGTTATGATCATAGTTTGTTCACGTTTTAAGCCAACAAGAGACATAACACGTAAATAAACTACGATCCGGAGAACGGATCATAACATAATTTTTCGTAACCCACCCCCCACCTTGTCAAAATCTCCCCAAACCTGTCCCAATCGTTTGTGCTATATTTGTGCTGCAAAATGTTTTTGTCAAACTATTAGTTTTATTGTGTTTATTATTCATAACCCACCCCCACCTTGTCAAAATCTCCCCAAACTTGTCCCAGTCGTTTGTGCTACATTTGTGCTGCAAAATGTTTTTTTTTCAACTATTGTAGTTTTGATGTTTTTAACGTTTAATTATTCATAACCCGCCCGGCACGCTGACAAAATCTCCCCAAACTTGTCCCAGTCGTTTGTGCTACATTTGTGTTGCAAAATGTTTTTGTCCAACTATTATAGTTTTGATGTTTTTAACGTTCAATTATTCATAACCCGCCCCCCAACTTATTAAAATCTCCCCAAACTTGTCCTTATCGTTTGTGCGGCAAAATAAGTTGGTTCAACTATTATAGTTTTGATGTTTTTAACATTCATAACCCGCCCCCCACCTTGTCAAAATCTCTCCAAACGTGTCCCAATCGTTTGTGCTACATTTGTGCTGCAAAATAAGTTGGTTCAACTATTATAGTTTTGATGTTTTTAACGTTTAATTATTCATAACCCGCCCCCTACCTTGTCAAAATCTCCCCAAATGTGTCCCAATCGTTTGTGCTGAAAAATGTTTTGTCCAACTATTATAGTTTTTATGTTTTTATCATTTAATTATTCATAACCCACCCCCCACCTTGTCAAAAGCTCTACAAACGTGTCTCAATCATTTGTGCTACATTTGTGCTGCAAAATGTTTTTGTCCAACTATTATAGTTTTGATGTTTTTAACGTTTAAATTGTTATGATCATAGTTTGTTCACGTTTTAAGCCAACAAGAGACATAAAACGTAAACAAACTATGATCCGAGGAACGGATCATAACATAATTATTCATAACCCACCCCCCACCTTGTCAAAATCTCCCCAAACTTGTCCTAATCGTTTGTGCTACATTTGTGCTGCAAAATAAGTTGGTTCAACTATTATAGTTTTGATGTTTTTAACGTTTAATTATTCATAACCCGCCCCCCACCTTGTCAAAATCTCCCCAAACTTGTCCCAATCCTTTTTGCTACAATTGTGCTGCAAAATGTTTTTGTCTAACTATTATAGTTTTGATGTTTTTAACGTTTAATTTGTTATGATCATAGTTTGTTCACGTTTTAAGCCAACAAGAGACATAACACGTAAATAAACTACGATCCGGAGAACGGATCATAACATAATTTTTCGTAACCCACCCCCCACCTTGTCAAAATCTCCCCAAACCTGTCCCAATCGTTTGTGCTATATTTGTGCTGCAAAATGTTTTTGTCAAACTATTAGTTTTATTGTGTTTATTATTCATAACCCACCCCCACCTTGTCAAAATCTCCCCAAACTTGTCCCAGTCGTTTGTGCTACATTTGTGCTGCAAAATGTTTTTTTTTCAACTATTGTAGTTTTGATGTTTTTAACGTTTAATTATTCATAACCCGCCCGGTACGCTGACAAAATCTCCCCAAACTTGTCCCAGTCGTTTGTGCTACATTTGTGTTGCAAAATGTTTTTGTCCAACTATTATAGTTTTGATGTTTTTAACGTTCAATTATTCATAACACGCCCCCCACAATGTCTTAATCATTTGTGCTACATTTGTGCTGCAAAATAAGTTGGTTCAACTATTATAGTTTTGATGTTTTTAACGTTTAATTATTCATAACCCGCCCTCAACCTTGTCAAAATCTCCCCAAACTTGTCCAAATCGTTTTTGCTTAATTTGTGCTGCGAAATGTTTTTGTCCAACTATAATAGTTTTGATGTTTTTAACGTTTAATTTGTTATGATCATAGTTTGTTCACGTTTTAAGCCAACAAGAGACATAAAACGTAAACAAACTATGATCCGGGGAACGGATCATAACAAAATTATTCATAACCCACCCCCCACCTTGTCAAAATCTCCCCAAACATGTCCCAATCATTTGTGCTACATTTGTGCTGCAAAATGTTTTTGTCAAACTATTAGTTTTATTGTTTTTATTATTCATAACCCACCACCCACCTTGTCAAAATCTCCCCAAATGTGTCCAAAACGTTTGTGCTGAAAAATGTTTTTGTCCAACTATTACAGTTTTTATCATTTATTATTCATAACCCACCCCCACCATGTCAAAATCTCCCCAAATGTGTCCCAATACTTTTTGCTACATTTGTGCTGCAAAATATTTTTGTCCAACTATTAAAGTTTTGATGTTTTTAACGTTTAATTTGTTATGATCATAATTTGTTCACGTTTTAAGCCAACAAGAGACATAAAACGTAAACAAACTATGATCCGGGGAACGGATCATAACATAATTATTCATAACCCACCCCCCACCTTGTCAAAATCTCCCCAAACCTGTCCCAATCGTTTGTGCTGTATATGTGTTGCAAAATGTTTTTGTCAAACTATTAGTTTTATTGTTTTTATTATTCATAACCCACCCCCACCTTGTCAAAATCTCCCCAAATGTGTCCCAATCGTTTGTGCTACATTTGTGCTGAAAAATGTTTTTGTCCAACTACTATAGTTTTTACATTTTTATCATTTAATTATTCATAACCCACCCCCCACCTTGTCAAAATCTCCCCAAACTTGTCCCAATCCTTTTTGCTACATTTGTGCTGCAAAATGTTTTTGTCCAACTATTAAAGTTTTGATGTTTTTAACGTTTAATTTGTTATGATCATAGTTTGTTCACGTTTTAAGCCAACAAGAGACATAACACGTAAATAAACTACGATCCGGGGAACGGATCATAACATAATTATTCATAACCCACCCCCCACTTCTCCCCCAAACCTATCCCAATCATTTGTGCTATATTTGTGCTGCAAAATGTTTTTGTCAAACTTTTAGTTTTATTGTTTTTATTATTAAATAATAAATGATAAATGGGTTGTACTTGTATAGCGCTTTTCTACCTTCAAGGTACTCTAAGCGCTTTGACACTACTTCCACATTTACCCATTCACACACACATTCACACACTGATGGAGGGAGCTGCCATGCAAGGCGCTAACCAGCACCCATCAGGAGCAAGGGTGAAGTGTCTTGCTCAGGACACAACGGACATGACGAGGTTGGTACTAGGTGGGGATTGAACCAGGGACCCTCGGGTCACGCACGGCCACTCTTCCACTGCGCCACGCCGTCCCTATTATTTATGTTATGTTATGTTATTCATAACCCATCCCCCACCTTGTCAAAATCTCCCCAAACTTGTCTCATTAGTTTGTGCTATATTTGTGCTGCAACATGTTTTTGTCCAACTATTATAGTTTTGATGTTTTTAACGTTTAATTATTCATAACCTGCCCGCCACCTTGTCAAAATCTCCCCAAACTTGCCCCAATCGTTTGTGCTGCAAAATGTTTTTGTCCAACTATTATAGTTTTGATGTTACGGGGCTGATTATGCATGATGTATACGTTAATAACATGAAAACCATAACAGACAAAAACATTTTGCGGCACAAACGTAGCACAAACAGTGTTATATTGATAATTGCAATGATAAGGGAGACCAACTTCACACAGGTGTCTCCTTACCCAGTCTGTTCCTGTTGGAGAGCAAAATGGAGGTGCAGTGGAGGACGTGAGGCAAGGCAGCCTGGACCAGCTCCCAGCGAGAGATGCTCTGGATGGCTTCCGACAGGGCGGGCGACAAGCCGTGCAGCTTATTCTCCACCAGCACTCGCTCAAAGGACTGGAGAGGCAGCCAGAAGAAGCAGATAGCACACATGAGACAGGAACCAAAGCCTCTTTCAGTGGGAGAACACAGTGGCAGCTCTGTGCACATCCAAAGGGGATCTGGCCATGCAGGACTCATTATGGATATGACTTATGGAAGCAAAACTAATTTGCTAAATGTAAAATGAAGAGTGCACTTGACAAAAGCAGATTATCCGCCCAATGTTAGAATGACTCACCACGCATGATGCTTCATATTGTTTCCCCAGTTTCGGGCGCAGAAATGCACTGGAAATAAACACACAAGTAAATAATGACGAATGAAAGTACATCTGGCGGTGACGTCGCCGTCGTTGTGGTTGACACAACATGGAACACCTGTTATCCGCTAACCTGGTCTGCCGCCACAGGAAGGTCTGGATGGGGAAGGGAATTCCTTTCCCGCACTCGGGCTCGTTGTCGTCCACGCTCTTCCGCTTCACCATGTCGGCCGCGGACCTCCCTGCTCGACCACCGGTTGTTGGCGCAGGTGAGCGGCGAGCTTTTCCCTCACGACATGATTGGACTCGTCCTGCGTAAAATGGCTGCAAGTGTCGCTGTGGCGGGAAGGAGGGAGGAGGAGGAGGAGGAGGAGGAGAAGCTGATTTGTGATTTCCGCACCCGTCAGCGCTGAAGAGCGACAGCGGGAAGAAGAAGAAGCCTCGCCGAAAAAGGCGCGTGTGTGTGCGCGGCTGCGGCAGATGTCGACCTTGGGTTTGGCGCAGAGGAAGCGTCACGTCGAAAATTGCATCGATAATCGCCGGGGACTTCAACAGGTTGTCAGACAGCCCAGGTGGACTGGAGGGATAAAAAGGGGGCGTGGACACGTACGAGAGGTGCCTCTATCGACACTAAATCGTAGCATCGGCGCGATGAGGTCGACATTTTTCAGTTGTCTGCCTCCCCCCCATTACACATTTGTACACCATTTTATTTACGTCAAACGATTTTTTATTTATATTAATTATTTTCCAAAAATAACACCAGCCAAAACATATAACAGAGGAAAAACAAAACACACAAGACTACGAGACCCTAAAGGGACATGGAGTTCTCGCGATACCCTTTGTGAGATCTCGCGATACCTTTCGCGAAATCTCGCGAGATCTCGCGATACCTTTTGCGAAATATCGCAATACCCTTTGCGAAATCTCGCAATACCCTTTGCAAAATCGGGTCGACATTTTTCAGTTGTCTGACCCCGAAACATAATTTTATTTAAATCCCCCACCCCATTACACATTTGTACACCATTTTATTTACGTCAAACGATTTTTTAATTTTTTATTTACATTAATTATTTTCCAAAAATAACACCAGCCAAAACATATAACAGAGGAAAAACAAAACACACAAGACTACGAGACCCTAAAGGGACATGGAGTTCTCGCGATACCCTTTGCGAGATCTTGCGATACCCTTTGCGAGATCTCGCGATACCTTTCGCGAAATCTCGCGAGATCTCGCGATACCTTTTGCGAAATATCACAATACCCTTTGCGAAATCTCGCAATACCCTTTGCAAAATCGGGTCGACATTTTTCAGTTGTCTGACCCCGAAACATAATTTTATTTAAATCCCCCACCCCATTACACATTTGTACACCATTTTATTTACGTCAAACGATTTTTTATTTTTTATTTACATTAATTATTTTCCAAAAATAACACCAGCCAAGACATATAACAGAGGAAAAACAAAACACACAAGACTACGGAGCCCCTAAAGCATACTTGCCAACCCTCCCAATTTTCCCGGGAGACTCCCGAATTGCAGTGCCCCTCCCGAAAATCTCGGGGCAACCATTCTCCCGAATTTCTCCCGATTTCCACCCGGACAGCAATATTGGGGGGGTGCCTTAAAGACACTGTCTTTAGCGTCCTCAACAACAAGTTCGCTTTTCCTCCATACAAACAGCGTGCCGACCCAGTCACATAATATATGCGGTTTTTACACACATGAGTGACTGCAAGGCATACCTGATCAACAGCCATATAGGTCACACTGAGGGTGGCTGTATAAACAACTTTAACACTGTTATAAATATGCGCCACACTGTGAACCCACACCAAACAAGAATGACGAACAAATTTCGGGAGAACATCCGCACCGTAACAACATAAACACAACAGAACAAATACCCAGAATCCATGGCAGCACTAACTCTTCCGGGGCGCTACAATATACACCCCCCGCTACCACCAAACCCCGCCCACTTCAAACCCCCCCCAATTTCCTGAATTCAGAAGTCTCAAGGTTGGCAAGTATGCCCTAAAGGGACATGGAGATCTCGCAATACTTTTTGCGAAATCTCGCAATACTTTTTGCGGGATCTCGCAAAAGGTTTTTCCTATGTCAGTGAACCGGAAGTGAAACAGACACAGCCTACCCATCATCTGTGCTACGACGAGAAAGCCCCCTCGACCTGAGTATTATTTTCAGATGTCAAAGCCATGTCTACGTGCAAGAACGGATTTGATGTCTTCATACAGTATATGTTAGGCCAATACTAAAATAGAAATCAATAAACTTCTCCCACGGATGATGGGGAGGCTCCTCCATCGCTTTGTCTGTTTTACTTCCGGTTCACTGACATAGGAAAAAAACCTTTTGCGAATTTTCCCCCCCCCCCTCCATGTCCCTTTAGGGGCTCTGTACAAGACAAGTACAAGTCCGTACAAGTCCTGGGCATGACGTTAAAGTGCATCCGGCAGTGGAGGCTCCTCTATGGGGTCTTGGGGCACTACGAGGTTAACCCCTTTACTACTGTTACCCCAGGTGGCCCTTGGCAAAAGGCCTAGTACCTGATTGCCCCCGAGCCTGGGATACGGTGAAGACCTCAACGGCGGAGCAGGCAGAAGAAGGTAGACGTAAGAACCACCACAACGGCTCCGATGGCGGAAGAAGCCACTTCCACATCCATGTGGGCCCAGTTATGGGGAAATAACAACCCAAGACCTCAACGGCGGAACAGGCGGAGGATGATCGCTAACCCTATGGAGCGTCACAACGGCCAGGATGGCGGATGAAGGCTGCAGCAAAAAAGGGTCCCCAGTCGTCTTGGACTCCATGCCACTGGACCCTGACCCGGATCTGTAAAGGATTGTGTGGTGACTGTCTGTGCACCAGTCTCCCCCACAGGCATCCTCCATAAAGTGATACCCCTCCTACCAGGAGGATCGTCATACTCGCTTCAAGTGACCGCCGATGATGATGATAAGACAAAACAAATAAAACCAAACAAAAACAAAACAATTCCCCCGCCCCCACTCCCACACACATTCACACATCCATTGAGAAAAGCTTACATGAACTAGAGAAAATCCTAAATGAAAATAAAAAATAAATAAATATTCAAATGATAATAATAATAATAACAAAAAATCATACATTAAGCATCTGACCAAACCAGTCTATTGACTTTTGTAGTCAAGATATTTCATCACAGGGCCCCAGGAGTCCATATGTATAACTGAAACAAGTCCATGCAGCCAATTTTGAAAGGCTGGAGGAGTTGGTGTCTTCCACTCTGCCAGTATGAGTTCCTTGGCCAGCACCGTACCCATTAAGTGTGCAGATTGGGTGTAGAGGGGAAGAGTTAATGAGTCCACTGAACATCCAAACAGGGCTAAGTCTCTGACAGGTAAGAATGGGCTTTGGAAAACTTCAGAAAAAAAAAAAAAAGAGAAAATCCTTGACCAAAATGTACTGATGACTGAACAGTTCCAAAATATATGCGACAAAGTACTTTACATTTGTCACAGGTTGGGGCAGGATAGGATTTATGTAACATAACCTTAGAATAATGAAACCTATGTATAACTTTGAACTGAATTAACCAGTGTTTGCTGTTTATTGAACATTTATGAACGTATGAAAGTGCAGTCGTCCATACCTCATTAGGGAGAACGATTTTTAACTGCAAAATGTTTTTGTCCAACTATTATAGTTTTGATGTTTTTAACGTTTAATTATTCATAACCCGCCCCCCACCTTGTCAATATCTCCCCAAACTTGTTCCAATTGTTTGTGCTACATTTGTGCTGCAAAATGTTTTTGTCCAACTATTATACATTGTTTTTAACGTTTAATTATTCATAACCCGCCCCCTACCTTGTCAAAATCTCCCCAAACCTGTCCCAGCCACAGAAGCCATCCTGTCACAGGGAGACATTTGCCATTATGTTCCTCTCAGTGACAGAGCAGGAAGCGGCTATAGAATACACTCGAGGTTCAATTTCATATGAAATGCCTCGTCATTTATTTACATGAATTCCTCGTTTATCGCTCTTAATTGGTTCCGGACATCCATCCATCCATCCATCTTCTTCCGCTTATCCGAGGTCGGGTCGCGGGGGCAGCAGCCTAAGCAGGGAAGCCCAGACTTCCCTCTCCCCAGCCACTTCGTCCAGCTCCTCCCGGGGGATCCCGAGGCGTTCCCAGGCCAGCCGGGAGACATAGTCTTCCCAACGTGTCCTGGGTCTTCCTCGTGGCCTCCTACCGGTCGGACATGCCCTAAACACCTCCTTAGGGAGGCGCTCGGGTGGCATCCTGACCAGATGCCCGAACCACCTCATCTGGCTCCTCTCGATGCGGAGGAGCAGCGGCTTTACTTTGAGCTCCCCCCGGATGACAGAGCTTCTCACCCTATCTCTAAGGGAGAGCCCCGCCACCCGGCGGAGGAAACTCATTTCGGCCGCTTGTACCCGTGATCTTGTCCTTTCGGTCATAACCCAAAGCTCATGACCATAGGTGAGGATGGGAACGTAGATCGACCGGTAAATTGAGAGCTTTGCCTTCCGGCTCAGCTCCTTCTTCACCACAACGGATCGATACAGCGTCCGCATTACTGAAGACGCCGCACCGATCCGCCTGTCGATCTCACGATCCACTCTTCCCTCACTCGTGAACAAGACTCCGAGGTACTTGAACTCCTCCACTTGGGGCAAGATCTCCTCCCCAACCCGGAGATGGCACTCCACCCTTTTCCGGGCGAGAACCATGGACTCGGACTTGGAGGTGCTGATTCTCATCCCAGTCGCTTCACACTCAGCTGCGAACCGATCCAGTGAGAGCTGAAGATCCTGGCCAGATGAAGCCATCAGGACCAAATCATCTGCAAAAAGCAGAGACCTAATCCTGCAGCCACCAAACCGGATCCCCTCAACGCCTTGACTGCGCCTAGAATTCTGTCCATAAAAGTTATGAACAGAATCGGTGGTTCCGGACAGAATCCGTAAATTAGGAATTATTCATTACAAATCGAATATTTTCATAGCTAGCACATAAAAAAACGTTACGTTTTTATTAGAGATGTCCGATATTATTGGACTGCCGATATTATCGGCCGATAAATGCTTTAAAATGTAATACCGGAAATTATCGGTATCGGTTTCAAAAAGAAAAATGTATGACTTTTTAAAACGCAGCTGTGTACACGGACGTAAGGAGAAGTACAGAGCGCCAATAAACCTTAAAGTTACTGCCTTTGCGTGCCGGCCCAGTCACATAATATCTACGGCTTTTCACACACACAAGTGAATGCCATGCATACTTGGTCAACAGCCATACAGGTCACACTGAGGGTGGCCGTATAAACAACTTTAACACTGTTACAAATATGCGCCACATGTGAACCCACACCAAACAAGAATGACAAACACATTTCGGGAGAACATCCGCACCGTAACACCCCCGCTAGACCCCACCTCAACCCCGCCCACCTCAACCTCCTCATGCTCTTTCAGGGAGAGCATGTCCCAAATTCAAACCTGCTGTTTTGAGGCATGTTAAAAAAAAATAATGCACTTTGTGACTTCAATAATAAATATGGCAGTGCCATGTTGGCATTTTTTTCCATAACTTGAGTTGATTTATTTTGGAAAACCTTGTTACATTGTTTAATGCATCCAGCGGGGCATCACAACAAAATTAGGCATAATAATGTGTTAATTCCACGACTGTATATATCGGTATCGGTTGATATCGTAATCGGTAATTAAGAGTTGGACAATATCGGAATATTGGCAAAAAAGCCATTATCGGACATCTCTAGTTTTTATATATGTACCGTATTTTTCGGAGTATAAGTCGCACCTGCCGAAAATGCATAATAAAGAAGGAAAAAAACATTATGCAACTTTCATAAACTATGAAAAAAACTGCGACTTATAGTCCGAAAAATACGGTATATAATTTTATGGGAGTCATCTGAACATGAAATAACACCCTTTAATCACCTTTAGTCACTTTTTAATCCCATACAGTAAAGCTTCCTGAGGCTGAGCCAATCAGTGGCCATGATACTGAACCTTGTGCTCCGATTTGGTCTAATCTTGTGGCCCATCTACTGTAGTATTGATATTTTTATTTCATTTAGAAATAATTATGCTGGAAAATACTTATTTTACAGCAAACATGTTGTGAAGTATGCTTTAAAAGCACAAAAATAGATGTGCAAAATGGTCAAGTTGCAATAATTGAAGTGTAATGTGGAAAGGGACGACTGTATTTGACACTGTATACAATATGGGGCACCCCACAGATCGTGTGGCCCGAAACACTGTATGTTTTTTCTGTAGGGCGAGGCGGTCCTGGGCCTATATGTGTGTTTTTTCATTGATATCGTTATATTTGTATTCAGGGACGTCAAAGTGGAGGAACAGGTGGGGATGTTGTAGGGCCTAAACACAGGGGGTTTTGTAAAGTTTGAAGAATGCTTTTAAATATGTAAGTAAAATTACATCCATTCGTCCATTTTCTACCGCTTATCCCTTTTGAGGTCACGGGGGGTGCTGCAGCCTATCTCAGCTACAATCGGGCGGAAGGCGGTGTACACCCTGGACAAGTCGCCACCTCATCGCAGGGCCAACACAGACAGACAGACAGGCAACATTCACACACACACACTAGGGCCAAAATGTTAATTTACAATTATTACAGCTGCTTAAGTAGACTGACTGAACGTTCTCTTTTCCCCGGACATGTCCTCTTTTGTGGGGCCGTCCGGGCAGAGTTTCTTAAATGCCTCAAATGTCCGGCATTTTGAGTTAGGGTTGCGTGTATTTTCAATGTACGTTCAGGGTTAAGAAGGGGTTAAAAACAAAAATTGTGCGCGCAGCAGCATTGGTGAGGGAGGGGCAGAGACAGAGAGAGAGAGAAAGTTATGATAAACGCGCATGCGTCGCCAGGCTCTGCTTTTTATCCATAGATTTATCAGATTTAATTTTTTATTATCTATAGCAGGGATGTCAAAAGTGTGCCCCGGAGGCCATTTGCGGCCCACAGCTAATGTTTTAAAGGCCCACGGCACATTCTAAAAATACTATTAAAATAAACCAAAACATAACATAAATGAAATAAAAAAGATTAAAGGTTAAATGTAATTTAGAAAAAGTTGCAATGTTGACTAATAAAACAAAGCTGTTTTTTTTCTTTCTTTCAAACTGTCACTGCTCAAAACATAATATTGAATCAAAACCAATGTTATTATGAATTATCGACCTATACAAGGGTCCGATTACTTCACATCAAATATTCCACTTTGAAAAATATTTTCGGTGGAAGATTTTGCATATTTTGTGTGTTTGCCATTAAAAACATAGTTTTGTTTGACAAAAAAGGGCTGGAAACAAACAAACAAAAAAACAACATCAAAAAAACTAAAACATTTTGAAATGAGGGATAGATCTGAAGTTGATGTAGACTCCAGAGATTTAAGCGTTAAATATAAAATGTATGTATGCCCTGGCACACCATTATCATCATTTCATGACCCAAGCAAAACACTTTTTTTTGGGGTTGGTGCACTAATTGTAAGTGTATCTTGTGTTTTTTATGTTGATCTAATAAATAAAAAAAATAAACAAAAAAAACCGATCTCATCTTTACTAAAAATAAATAAACTTTTTAAATAAAGCAGCCTACCGGGAAAAATAAAATTATGGTACCAAGGACTCAAGTATAAAACCCACCATCAAAACAGCACAATATTACTGTCAAATATAATAAAGGCTACAGTACTCCAAGTTTTAAATAAAGCAGCATACAGGAAAAATAAAATTATGGTACCAAGTACTCTATAACAGTGGTTCTCAAATGGGGGTACGCGTACCTCTGGGGGTACTTGAAGGTATGCCAAGGGGTACGTGAGATTTTTTTTAAATGTCTGTCAAAAAGAACTGTGAAAAGAAATGCAACAATGCAATATTCAGTTCCATAAATATTGATGTTAAAGATTTCTTTTTTTGTGAAGAAATGTTTAGAATTAAGTTCATGAATTCAGATGGATCTCTATTACAATCCCCAAAGAGGGCACTTTAAGTTGATGATTACTTCTATGTGTAGAAATCGTTATTAGGGCCCGCATGGCCCATTGTAAAAGGAATCCCAACGGGAGTCATTTTGCAATGGGACATAAGGACCTATTGAATTTGTAAGGTTTTATTATTCTTTATTATTATTATTCTTCCGCCGCCTCTTTGAGCTGCAATTTGACCCACTTAACATGCTTCAAAACTCACCATATTTGACCCACACATCAGGACCTGCGAAAATTGTTTTTTAATAAAAAAACAGAACCCTAAAACTCAAAATTCCACTAGGAAGGTCGGAGAGACATGAAACAAAAACTTCTATGTAGGTCTGACTTAGACTTATTTTGTCATAATTTTACATCATCGGGCAGAAATCAACAGGAAGTTGGCAATTCCCCCTTCAAGACAAACATGTACTAAAAACAGTCTCTTTTGCCTCTTTGAGCTGTAATTTGACCCCCCTAACATGCTTCAAAACTCACAGAACTGAACACACACATCAGGACTGGCAAAAATTGTGATATAATAAAAAAAAACGAACCCCAAATCTCAAAATTGCGCTCTTGTTTATAATTGAATCACTTGTTTATCTTTCAACAAGTTTTTAGTTATTTTTATATCTTTTTTTCCAAATAGTTCAAGAAAGACCACTACAAATGAGCAATATTTTGCACTGTTATACAATTTAATAAATCAGAAACTGATGACATAGTGCTGTATTTTACTTCTTTATCTCTTTTTTTCAACCAAAAATGCTTTGCTCTGATTAGGGGGTACTTGAATTAAAAAAGGGGGTACATCACTGAAAAAAGGTTGAGAACCACTACTCTATAAAACCATCAAAACAATAATACTGCAGCAAACGCAACCCCAGTAGCATTTTAATCTAAATTATGCAAATAACAGCCCATGGGCGGCTATTAGGACATAGGCGGTTATTAGGAAGAGGCGGTTAATTCACAAAATGGGGTCAGACCCCGGGCGGCTATTTGCCCAAGGGCGTTTATTTGGTTGTATACGGTAACTGAATACATTTACTAGTGATGGGTCCGGCAACACCGATGCATCGGCGCATGCGTCGAGCTCATAGAGCGAAACCCTGTGTCGGTGCGCATACCGCTTTTAGAAAGTCACGTGACCGATCATGAGCTGTTTTGGTCACGTGACCGATACGCGAACTGTGTCGCACTGACGCCTCCTCTGTGCCCTGTGAGCGGCTCTTTTCTACAGCCGGAGAAATAATAACTAAGAAGAGAAAGCGTCTAAAATTGAATACGTTGGAAAAACTGTTTTTTTTTTAATAAAAATGTGTAAAAAAAATTAAAAAAATTCCAGGTCCACAAGCATCCTCATTCACAACACGTTCTCTTAGATTTCCATGTTATGATACATGTTCACATTATTTATTGACTGTATCTAAAAAAGACAAAAAATATATTTTTATTTAAATGAAGTTATGAAATAATCCTAAATGAAATACAATGACTTGGTTTATATTATTGTATATACTAGGTCAGTGGTTCTCAACCTTTTTTCAGCAATGTACCCCCTGTGATTTTTGTTTTAATTCAAGTACCCCCTAATCAGAGCAAAGCATTTTTGGTTGAAAAAAAGAGACAAAGAAGTAAAATACAGCACTATGTCATCAGTTTCTGATTTATTAAATTGTATAACAGTGCAAAATATTGCTCATTTGTAGTGGTCTTTCTTGAACTATTTGGAAAAAAAGATATACAAATAACTAAAAACTTGTTGAAAAATAAACAAGTGATTCAATTATAAATAAAGATTTATACACATAGAAGTAATCATCAACTTAAAGTGCCCTCTTAGGGGATTGTATTAGAGATCCATCTGGATTCATGAACTTAATTCTAAACATTTCTTCACACAAAAAAAAAATCTTTAACATCAATATTTATGACAAAAAATCTAGCTGTCAACACTGAATATTGCATTGTTGCATTTCTTTTCACAGTTCTTTTTGACAGACATTTTAGTGACAAACCTGAGCTTGTGCTTCACTGAGTTTATGAACTTACATTCACATTTTGTTGAAGTATTATTCAATAAATATATTTATAAAGGATTTTTGAATTTTTGCTATTTTTAGAATATTTAAAAAAAATCTCACGTACCCCTTGGCATACCTTCAAGTGCCCCCAGGGGTACGCGTACCCCCATTTGAGAACCACTGTACTAGGCCATAAAATCAGTGTCAGTTGAGTCGGTCCATAGGTTGCCTGTAGGGATTTTTAATGTCCAGCAGATGTCAGTATTTAGTGACACAGTATCAACACAGTATCAATACAGTTTTGCAATGTGTCGAAACGCTAATATCGCTAAAATTCGTTCTATTTTATCCACTAGCGACGCTGAGATCATTATTCATGCGTTCGTTACGTCTCGTCTCGATTACTGTAACGTATTATTTTCGGGGCTCCCTATGTCTAGCATTAAAAAATTACAGTTGGTACAAAATGCGGCTGCTAGACTTTTGACAAGAACAAGAAAGTTTGATCATATTACGCCTATACTGGCTCACCTGCACTGGCTTCCTGTGCACTTAAGATGTGACTTTAAGGTTTTACTACTTACGTATAAAATACTACACGGTCTAGCTCCGTCCTATCTTGTCGATTGCATTGTACCATATGTCCCGGCAAGAAATCTGCGTTCAAAGAACTCCGGCTTATTAGTGATTCCCAGAGCCCAAAAAAAGTCTGCGGGCTATAGAGCGTTTTCTATTCGGGCTCCAGTACTATGGAATGCCCTCCCGGTAACAATTAGAGATGCTACCTCAGTAGAAGCATTTAAGTCCCATCTTAAAACTCATTTGTATACTCTAGCCTTTAAATAGCCCCCCTGTTAGACCAGTTGATCTGCCGTTTCTTTTCTCCTCTGCTCCCCTTTTCCTTGAGGGGGGGGGGGCACAGGTCCGGTGGCCATGGATGAAGTGCTGGCTGTCCAGAGTCGGGACCCGGGGTGGACCGCTCGCCTGTGCATCGGCAGGGAACATCTCTGCGCTGCTGACCCGTCTCCGCTCGGGATGGTGTCCTGCTGGCCCCACTATGGACTGGACTCTTACTATTATGTTGGATCCACTATGGACTGGACTCTCACAATATTATGTCAGACCCACTCGACATCCATTGCTTTCGGTCTCCCCTAGAGGGGGGGGGTTACCCACATATGCGGTCCTCTCCAAGGTTTCTCATAGTCATTCACATCGACGTCCCACTGGGGTGAGTTTTTCCTTGCCCGTATGTGGGCTTTGTACCGAGGATGTCGTTGTGGTTTGTGCAGCCCTTTGAGACACTTGTGATTTAGGGCTATATAAATAAAGATTGATTGATTGATTGATTGATTGATGACGCCTCATGAACCCATCACTAATCATTTACATATGCATACAATTTTTTTTTTTAATTATTTTTTTTTTTTTATGAATTAAGTAACGTTTATGACAACCTTTTTCCAAAACAATATAGAATGTGAGATATAACAGGATAATGCATACGTTTATCTTTTTTTTTCCAAAACGCTTACAAAAAAGTGGGACCCCAAAAATTTACTGTGGGACCCCATTTTGAAAATTCCTAGCGCCAACACTGCTGTCAACAGAGGAGAAAAAAAAAGCTTTATTTACATAAATATATTATTTATAAAGCAAGTTCGAGTATCATTGGCAAATTTTCACCGGTCGGAATGCAAGCAAAACGCAATTTATTACCTACAAAGAGGCGTCAGTCTCGAAAAGCTGAAGGAGAGACCCAGGTGGAACTAAAGAGAACTAATTAAACAAGGAACAGGTGTGCCGACACGACATGGAACAGAACGTAAAGGTGCTGCAAAACACAGGGACCAAACAGGAAACAGTGACAAAACAAGAGCACCAAGACAGGAAGTGATTCTAATAACAGGAAACCCCAACCATAACCAAACCGTCAGTAGCATGAATTGATTAACGTGGACCCCGACTTAAACAAGTCGACAAACTTATTCGGGTGTTACCATTTAGTGGTCAATTGTACGGAATATGTACTGTAATGTGCAATCTACTAATGCAAGTCTCAATCAATCAATCAATCAAGCACTTCTGACAAAATGGTTCGCTGCGCCTGGATAGCAGCCAACCTGACTTCAAACACATCACTCAACACGGACGCCATAACGTCAACAAAGCTCACCTTTAAAGTATTTACCTACTGTTTGGAACAATTAGAGGTGATAGAAGAAAGGTAAGAACATAATGCATCTATATTTGTGGCAGCACGTTTCACCTTTGCATGGTGTTACCCTGAACTGTGGTGCATTCAAAGACCCTTGATTAAAGTTAGAAATGGAAGTGTCACTAGGTTTTAAAGACACGGGGAGCCTTAACTGGAGGAGATGCACTAATAATAATATAATCACAATAATAACGATGTGTTATGACTGTTGATGATTACCATTTCCATTTAATTCACTCAAACATTAAACAAAAATAATTGATACAACTTAAAAATAAATCATGAATGAAAAGGAGCAGAATGAAGTATTATTCTTTGTGTATCAGCGTCACGGTCAGAAAAATTGTATGAAAATGATCAAAAAACTTTCCGTTGTCTAAGCTGTCTTTGTTGCACCAAACCAAAGGCTTGGAAAATTCCGCTGTGTACGATGGGAGGAGACGGGAGGGGTTATCTATTGTGATCCAAGACTTGCCCAAGCTCGATCCAGGACCAGCCCAAGCCCGAGGCATCTTTTTCTTTTGTGTTAATGTGACCGAAAACAATGGCTGTTTACATACCCCCCATTCCTTTTTTTAGTAAACAAAACCAAATGATTTAGGGGGTTTATCCAGATATGCTAATCCCATCTTTAAAAAGTCAAAAACCTAGTTTTGTGGTTTAAAAAGCTGTTTTCAACCATATCCATGTAATAGTGAGTTTGAGTGCATGTACACAAAGTGTGTGTGTGTGTGTGTGTGTGTGTGTATGGGGAGGTGACGTTGGGTTTAGGGTGGGATGGGGGCCCCGGAATTTACGCCCCTCATTATATCAGTGCTGTCAAATTACATTTTTGAAATCAGATTAATCAAAGGGTTGGTGTGGATTCATTTTGATGGATTGCAATTAATCGTGTTTCATTTTGCATGAGCAGAGACTCAAGAAAGAAGGGAATATATAAACTACATGTCAGTGACGTGCAGTCACTAGAGACAGGTGAGGCGGGGCCTCACCTGCCATCATGGAAAGAAAAAAAATGTAAAAAGAAAAAAAAAAAATTAAATTGTTATATGTATCCAGTGATTATACTATAAAGTTATTTTCCATTTAACTTCACCAGTTTTAGATTATTTTTATTCAAAATCGCTGAATTTTCACATTTGCCGTTCAAACACTGAGAAGAGACGGTGCGGTGAACAGCAGCCAGTTGAGGCACGTCACTCAGTGCCGCAAATGCAGAGAATAATCTCGCCACACCTAGTGTGTGTGTGACAATCATTGGTACTTTAACTTTTTAACTTTAACATGGATTGCGGAATGACTCGCCTAACTGCTGGCCTGCTGTGCAGTGAGACTGTATTGCTATATGAACTATATTATACATTTTCATAGTTTAGTTAGCTGAGGTATATAATGTACAGTGTATTTTGTCAACAACTGTATGTGTGTAACGTATTTCTTGTGCTGAGCGATCATAAAACGGCTGCAAAAGACGCACTGGCTGAGGCTCGCCTCCTGCACCCCCGCCGTTGAATTGTTGTATCAACTAAAGCCCACACTTAAACTTTCCACGTGCAAGATTGAATCTATTTAAAAAAAATTATTTCATAAGAAGCCAAAAAGTGCAAAAACAATAATGTTGGTGTTGGAGGAGTTGTGAATGACTGCAGGGACACAACATTAGATACACCTGCAGACTGCAGGTGTACCTAATTCACAACTCCTCCAACACGAACATTATTGTTTTTGCACTTTTTGGCTTCTTATTAAATAACTTTTTTGTAACCTATTTTTATGGGCTTTCCTCTTTGTGATGTTAAGTTCCTGTTATGCGCTGTTATACAGTATATGCCTTGAGCTCTTATTTTGAAGGCGCTAAGAGCGGAAGTGATGTCACGTTGCGGAGGTTTTTGAAAGAAGGTAAATAAAGTGGTCCTCGTGTAAACTGGAGCCTCCGTGTTTGTTATTTTGTAGTGTCATACTGTATAGGCGACATTTATAAACCCTCGGTTACACTTTTTTAAAATAGATTCAATCTTGCACGTGGAAAGTTTAAGTGAGGGCTTTAGTTGCAGCGCATGGACTTAATTTCTAAGTAAAGGTAAGACCATAATAACGTTTTTTTTATTAAATGTGCTTTTTTGTGTGCTACAGTTTGTATGTGTAAAGTTAAAGTTAAGTTAAAGTACCAATGATTGTCACACACACACTAGGTGTAATGAAATTTGTCCTCTGCATTTGACCCATCCCCTTGATCACCCCCTGGGAGGTGAGGGGAGCAGTGGGCAGCAGCGGCGCCACGCCTGGGAATCATTTTTGGTGATTTAACCCCCAATTCCAAGCCTTGATGCTGAGTGCCAAGCAGGGAAGAATGCTGGTATGAGCTTTTAAACATAACCCGTTAACTGCTGCCAATCAAATGGTGAATAAGATACTCTTTAGGGTTCATATGTTTGTAAATCTGACTGTGATGAAGTCAGTGCCTCACCAGCCATGAACCTCACCGCACGTCACTGATGCATGTATGCACTTAATATGTTTACTAAACACCTCTAACATCATATTTGTGTTAACGAAAAAAATGGTTTGTTTTTCCGAACATTAATGTGGATGGACCTGTTCGAGCGTGCATAATATTAAGTACACTCATTATCCCATTTTACTTAATTGGCCCCAAAAAATGAATATTTGTCCATCTATTAATAGGAGCGACATACAGTAGAGTGACAGGAATAACAACTAATTGCTGGTCCACTCGATTGCATGAGGTAATGTTGACCTGGGGGGAGTGTGTGTGTGTGAGAGAGACCCCAGGGAACATGCTCTATCAGTATCATGCTTCAAACCCTGCTTTGAAAAGCAGTGCACTACAAAATGTGCTCATTGTAGCCCTTAATCCGAATTTCCTCATTTTAATTTGAAAAAAAAAAAAAAAAATCAGCACTTAATGTTTTATTGTTTTGTAGGCTAAAGTGTTTTATATACTGTATTATGCTCCTGAGTTAATGTTGCTGATCAACTTGAATTTTATTATATAAATCATGTATAATAAAAGGGGTTAGTGCATCTGCCTCAAAGTACGAAGGTCCTGAGTAGTTTTGGGTTCAATCCCGGGCTCGGGATCCTTCTGTGTGGAGTTTGCATGTCCTCCCCGTGACTGCGTGGGTTCCCTCCGGGTACTCCGGCTTCCTCCCTCCTCCAAAGACATGCACCTGGGGATAAGTTGATTGGCAACACTAAATTGGCCCTAGTGTGTGAATGTGAGTGTGAATGTTGTCTGTCTATCTGTGTTGGCCCTGTGATGAGGTGGCGACTTGTCCAGGGTGTACACCGCCTTCCGCCCGATTGTAGTTAAAATAGGCTCCAGCGCCCCCCGCGACCCCAAAGGGAATAAGCGGTAGAAAATAGATGGATGGATGGAAAATATGCAATATAATATTATTTAATTTATTTAATTAATCAGTATCAAATGTTACAAGTAGGTCAAAAAAATCTAAATTTTTTTATTTCAAGCAAGTCTTTTCTGCTACAAACTAAAAGACAATGTTAAAGTTAAAGTTAAAGTACCAATGATTGTCACACACACACTAGGTGTGGCGAGATTATTCTCTGCATTTGACCCATCACCCTTGATCACCCCCTGGGAGGTGAGGGGAGCAGTGGGCAGCAGCGGTGGCCGCGCCCGGGAATCATTTTGGTGATTTAACCCCCAATTCCAACCCTTGATGCTGAGTGCCAAGCAGGGAGGTAATGGGTCCCATTTTTATAGTCTTTGGTATGACTCGGCCGGGGTTTGAACTCACAACCTACCGATCTCAGGGCGGACACTCTAACCACTAGGCCACTGAGTAGGTTAATGTTAGTGAAGTTATTCTTTTTTGTAAGTGTATCTATGTTTCTCTCTTTTATATTAATAAGAATACAATGTTGCAGAGGTGTTCTTATATTATAGACAAATCGGCGAAGAGTGGGTGGGTGGGGGGTCAAAAAAAAAAGTTTTCTTCTTCCTTAGGGGGACGTAACTGAAAATACTTGAGAAGCACTGACCCACGCGACCCCGAAAAGGACAAGCGGTAGAAAATGGATGGATGGATGGATGGATGTTATATGATAAGATAGTCAAACCGCGAATTCAGGAGGAACAGTGTGGTTTTTGTCCTGGTCGTGGAACTGTGGACCAGCTCTATACTCTCGGCAGGGTCCTTTGAGGGTGCATGGGAGTTTGCCCAACCAGTCTACATGTGCTTTGTGGACTTGGAGAAGGCATTCGACCGTGTTCCTCGGAAGTCCTGTGGGGAGTGCTCAGAGAGTATGGGGTATCGGACTGTCTGATTGTGGCAGTCCGCTCCCTGTATGATCAGTGCCAGAGCTTGGTCCGCGTTGCCGGTAGTAAGTCGGACACGTTTCCAGTGAGGGTTGGACTCCGCCAAGGCTGCCCTTTGTCACCGATTCTGTTCATAACTTTTATGGACAGAATTTCTAGGCGCAGTCAAGGCGTTGAGAGGATCCGGTTTGGTGGCTGCAGGATTAGGTCTCTTCTTTCTGCAGATGATATGGTCCTGATGGCTTCATCTGGCCAGAATCTTCAGCTCTCACTGGATCGGTTCGCAGCCGAGTGTGAAGCGACTGGGATGGGAATCAACACCTCCAAGTCAGAGTCCATGGTTCTCGTCCAGAAAAGGGTGGAGTGCCATCTCCGGGTTGGGTAGGAGATCTTGCCCCATGTGGAGGATTTCAAGTACCTCGGAGTCTCGTTCACGAGTGAGGGAAGAGTGGATCGTGAGATCGACAGGCGGATCGGTGCGGCGTCTTCAGTAATGCGGACACTGTATCGATCCGTCGTGGTGAAGAAGGAGCTGAGCCGGAAGGCAAAGCTCTCAATTTATCGGTCGATATACGTTCCCATCCATTGCCGGCTCAGTGGCCTTGTGGTGAGAGTGTCCGCCCTGAGACTGGTAGGTCGTGAGTTGAAACCCCGGCCGAATCATACCAAAGACTACAAAAAATGGGACCCATTGCCTCCTTGCTTGGCATTCAGCATCAAGGGTTGGAATTGGGGCTTAAATCACCAAATGATTCCACGTTCACTGCTCCCCTCACCTCCCAGGGGGTGAACATGGGGATGAGTCAAATGCAGAGGACAAATTTCACCACACCTAGTGTGTGTGTGTGTGTGTGACAATCGTTGGGACTTTAACCATCCTCAACCTATGGTTATGACCGAAATGACAAGATCACGGGTACAAGTGGCCGAAATGAGTTTCCTCCGCCGGGTTGTGGGGCGCTCCCTTAGAGATAGGGTGAGACGCTCCGTCATTTGGGAGGAGCTCAAAGTAAAGCCGCTGCTCCTCCACATGGAGAGGAGCCAGATGAGGTGGTTCGGGCATCTGGTCAGGATGCCAACCGTACGCCTCCCTAGGGAGGTGTTTAGGGCACGTCCGACCGGTAGGAAGTGTTAGAGTAATTGTTTGTAAGTTATCACAAACAACTTTGTGATGAAATAAGTTCCAGGCAAGAGGACAGGGGCTGTCTTTGAGGCCTACCAAGAGGAAGAAGGCTCGTAAAACTCCACTGTGACTTCAAAGCGGACAGATGGCAGGATCTGCCCAATTTCCAGACAAACTCTTTTTGAAGTATTTTACGAACCCTTTTTGAACTATTTTATGGAACTCTTTTTGAACTATTCAACGACCTCTCCTTTTGAACTGATCGGTAACCAAAGGCAACGCTGTTTACGACCTACTTCCCTCTGGACGCAGCTGTGGGCAGGTGGGGGGAGAAAGTCAAATAAAGAAGGCTGAGTGCAAGCTTGTGGCAGAGCGTGGTTGAAGACTGTACCGAGAGTACAGTCGCCACGTCTCTCGTCAATATTGAGTCCAAATTTAATTCGGTCTCGGTTTGATTCTTTGCCTCTTGTCTTGTTTAATAGATGTCATCATTGTTTGAACCTGACAGGAGGCCACGGGGAAGACCCAGGACACGGTGGGAAGACTATTTCTCCCGGCTGGCCTGGGAACGCCTCAGGATCTCCTGGGAGGAGCTGGACGAAGTGGCTGGGGAGAGGGAAGTCTGGGCGTTCGTGCTTAGGCTGCTGCCCCCGCGACCTGACCTCGGATAAGCGGAAGAAGATGGATGGATGATAAGATGAACTGCAACCATTTTTCACGTTCTTTATTTTATTGTTTTTCATGTGAGCATTTGCCCATCAGAACATTGCAAACATTTTTTTTTAGTTTTTTTTTTAAATACACTTACACAGGCGTACATAGCGATTGAAAGGGAAGTAACAAACATCAGACATTCACAACAAGAACAGTATGAATGCATCCTAACACTCTTTCCTGCAAAACAACCAGACTGCTTTTCTTTCATTACACTTTCAAAGTTGCTTTCCCCCCCCCCCCACGGAATGTTTTCACATACAACACATACATCTTCCCTTTTTTTTCTTTTTTCCATTCTTTGTGGAGGGAAAGGACATGAGGGGCTTGAACGACACACCGCTCCAAAAAGAACTTTCGTCTTCTCCATGCCTAGGCTCATTTACAAAACAGAAAAAAAATAAGGAATTAGGAAATTAAAGACTCCTATTTGAGGACTGCAGGGCCTGTCCAATGTACAAAACTACATTATAAAAACATAAAACACAAGTTTGCCAAACAGCCCAGCAAATATTCGCAAACAATCTTTTTTTTTTTCTTCAAATGTCACACATTTTAAACAAACATGCTCATCAGACGCTCTGATTGGACGCTAGTAGCTTTTTGATGTTTCCAAATCCCTTTTCTAGATAGCTGCAAAAGACTTTAAGAGGAGGGAATGCGGCAATGCTTTAAAAAAAAAAAAAAAAAAAAACTACAGCAGGGAAGGAATTCATATGGCCCCATAACTTGTGGATCTCACGTGAGAGGAAGAGGCGAGGTTAATCATTTTGCAAAGCACATTGCAAAAAGTCAGTGTTCAAAAACAAGAAAAAAAAAAATACAAAAATGAGGGGTATTTTATTTGAACTAAGCAAAATTATCTGCCAATAGAACAAGAAAATTTGGCTTGTCAAGACTTTCCAAAACAAGTAAAACTAGAGCGCAATTTTGAGATTTGGAGTTAGGTTTTTTTATTAGATCGCAATTTTTGCCAGTCCTGATGTGTGTGTTCAGTTTGGTGAGTTTTGAAGCATGTTAAGGGGGTCAAATTACAGCTCAAAGAGGCAAAAGTGACTGTTTTTAGTACATTTTTGTCTTGAAGGGGGAATTGCCAACTTCCTGTTGATTTTTGCCCGAGGATGTAAAATTATGAAATCTAGGTCTAAGTCACACCTACATAGAGGTTTTAGTTTCATGTCTCTCTGACCTTCCTAGTGGGAGTTACAGGCAGTTTTGTCTGTGTCTTTTCCTAGGGGGCGCTAGAGCGCAATTTTGAGTTTTGGGGCTAGTTTTTTTTATTAGATAGCAATTTTCGCAGGTCCTGATGTGTGTGTCAAATATGGTGAGTTTTGAAGCATGTTAAGGGGGTCAAATTACAGCTCAAAGAGGCAAAAGTGACTGTTTTTAGTACATTTTTGTCTTGAAGGGGGAATTGCCAACTTCCTGTTGATTTTTGCCCGAGGATGTAAAATTATGAAATCTAGGTCTAAGTCAGACCTACATAGAGGTTTTTGTTTCATGTCTCTCCGACCTTCCTAGTGGGAGTTACAGGCAGTTTTGTCTGTGTCTTTTCCTAGGGGGCGCTAGAGCGCAATTCTGAGTTTTGGGGCTAGGTTTTTTTTATTAGATCGCAATTTTCGCAGGTCCTGATGTGTGTGTCAAATATGGTGAGTTTTGAAGCATGTTAAGTGGGTCAAATTACAGCTCAAAGAGGCAAAAGTGACTGTTTTTAGTACATTTTTGTCTTGAAGGGGGAATTGCCAACTTCCTGTTGATTTTTGCCCGAGGATGTAAAATTATGAAATCTAGGTCTAAGTCAGACCTACATAGAGGTTTTAGTTTCATGTCTCTCCGACCTTCCTAGTGGGAGTTACAGGCAGTTTTGTCTGTGTCTTTTCCTAGGGGGCGCTAGAGCGCAATTTTAAGTTTTGGGGCTAGGTTTTTTTATTAGATAGCAATTTTCGCAGGTCCTGATGTGTGTGTCAAATATGGTGAGTTTTGAAGCATGTTAAGGGGGTCAAATTACAGCTCAAAGAGGCAAAAGTGACTGTTTTTAGTACATTTTTGTCTTGAAGGGGGAATTGCCAACTTCCTGTTGATTTTTGCCCGAGGATGTAAAATTATGAAATCTAGGTCTAAGTCAGACCTACATAGAGGTTTTAGTTTCATGTCTCTCCGACCTTCCTAGTGGGAGTTACAGGCAGTTTTGTCTGTGTCTTTTCCTAGGGGGCGCTAGAGCGCAATTTTGAGTTTTGGGGCTAGGTTTTTTTTATTAGATTAGCAATTTTAGCAGGTCCTGATGTGTGTGTCAAATATGGTGAGTTTTGAAGCATGTTAAGGGGGTCAAATTACAGCTCAAAAAGGCAAAAGTGACTGTTTTTAGTAAATTTTTGTCTTGAAGGGGGAATTGCCATTGATTTTTGCCCGAGGATGTAAAATTATGAAACCTAGGTCTAAGTCAGACCTACATAGAGGTTTTTGTTTCATGTCTCTCCGACCTTCCTAGTGGGAGTTACAGGCAGTTTTGTCTGTGTCTTTTCCTAGGGGGCGCTAGAGCGCAATTTTAAGTTTTGGGGCTAGGTTTTTTTTTATTAGATAGCAATTTTCGCAGGTCCTGATGTGTGTGTCAAATATGGTGAGTTTTGAAGCATGTTAAAGGGGTCAAATTACAGCTCAAAGAGGCAAAAGTGACTGTTTTTAGTACATTTTTGTCTTGAAGGGGGAATTGCCAACTTCCTGTTGATTTTTGCCCGAGGATGTAAAATTATGAAATCTAGGTCTAAGTCAGACCTACATAGAAGTTTTTGTTTCATGTCTCTCCGACCTTCCTAGTGGGAGTTACGGGCAGTTTTGTCTGTGTCTTTTCCTAGGGGGCGCTAGAGCGCAATTTTGAGTTTTGGGGCTAGTTTTTTTTATTAGATAGCAATTTTCGCAGGTCCTGATGTGTGTGTCATATATGGTGAGTTTTGAAGCATGTTAAGTGGGTCAAATTACAGCTCAAAGAGGCAAAAGTGACTGTTTTTAGTACATTTTTGTCTTGAAGGGGGAATTGCCAACTTCCTGTTGATTTTTGCCCGAGGATGTAAAACTATGAAATCTAGGTCTAAGTCACACCTACATAGAGGTTTTAGTTTCATGTCTCTCTGACCTTCCTAGTGGGAGTTACAGGCAGTTTTGTCTGTGTCTTTTCCTAGGGTGCGCTATAGCGCAATTTTGAGTTTTGGGGCTAGGTTTTTTTATTAGATAGCAATTTTTGCAGGTCCTGATGTGTGTGTCAAATATGGTGAGTTTTGAAGCATGTTAAGGGGGTCAAATTACAGCTCAAAAAGGCAAAAGTGACTGTTTTTAGTAATTTTTGTCTTGAAGGGGGAATTGCCATTGATTTTTGCCCGAGGATGTAAAATTATGAAACCTAGGTCTAAGTCAGACCTACATAGAGGTTTTAGTTTCATGTCTCTCTGACCTTCCTAGTGGGAGTTACAGGCAGTTTTGTCTGTGTCTTTTCCTAGGGGGCGCTAGAGCGCAATGTTGAGTTTTGGGGCTAGTTTTTTTTATTAGATAGCAATTTTCGCAGGTCCTGATGTGTGTGTCAAATATGGTGAGTTTTGAAGCATGTTAAGTGGGTCAAATTACAGCTCAAAGAGGCAAAAGTGACTGTTTTTAGTACATTTTTGTCTTGAAGGGGGAATTGCCAACTTCCTGTTGATTTTTGCCCGAGGATGTAAAATTATGAAATCTAGGTCTAAGTCAGACCTACATAGAGGTTTTAGTTTCATGTCTCTCTGACCTTCCTAGTGGGAGTTACAGGCAGTTTTGTCTGTGTCTTTTCCTAGGGGGCGCTAGAGCGCAATTTTGAGTTTTGGCGCTAGTTTTTTTTATTAGATAGCAATTTTCGCAGGTCCTGATGTGTGTGTCAAATATGGTGAGTTTTGAAGCATGTTAAGGGGGTCAAATTACAGCTCAAAGAGGCAAAAGTGACTGTTTTTAGTACATTTTTGTCTTGAAGGGGGAATTGCCAACTTCCTGTTGATTTTTGCCCGAGGATGTAAAATTATGAAATCTAGGTCTAAGTCAGACCTACATAGAGGTTTTAGTTTCATGTCTCTCTGACCTTCCTAGTGGGAGTTACAGGCAGTTTTGTCTGTGTCTTTTCCTAGGGGGCGCTAGAGCGCAATTTTGAGTTTTGGCGCTAGGTTTTTTTTATTAGATAGCAATTTTCGCAGGTCCTGATGTGTGTGTCAAATATGGTGAGTTTTGAAGCATGTTAAGGGGGTCAAATTACAGCTCAAAGAGGCAAAAGTGACTGTTTTTAGTACATTTTTGTCTTGAAGGGGGAATTGCCAACTTCCTGTTGATTTTTGCCCGAGGATGTAAAATTATGAAATCTAGGTCTAAGTCAGACCTACATAGAGGTTTTAGTTTCATGTCTCTCCGACCTTCCTAGTGGGAGTTACAGGCAGTTTTGTCTGTGTCTTTTCCTAGGGGGCGCTACAGCGCAATTTTAAGTTTTGGGGCTATTTTTTTTTATTCTATAGCAATTTTCGCAGGTCCTGATGTGTGTGTCAAATATGGTGAGTTTTGAAGCATGTTAAGGGGGTCAAATTACAGCTCATAGAGGCAAAAGTGACTGTTTTTAGTACATATTTGTCTTGAAGGGGGAATTGCAAACTTCCTGTTGATTTTTGCCCGAGGATGTAAAATTATGAAACCTAGGTCTAAGTCAGACCTACATAGAGGTTTTAGTTTCATGTCTCTCTGACCTTCCTAGTGGGAGTTACAGGCAGTTTTGTCTGTGTCTTTTCCTAGGGTGCGCTATAGCGCAATTTTGAGTTTTGGGGCTAGGTTTTTTTATTAGATAGCAATTTTTGCAGGTCCTGATGTGTGTGTCAAATATGGTGAGTTTTGAAGCATGTTAAGGGGGTCAAATTACAGCTCAAAGAGGCAAAAGTGACTGTTTTTAGTACATTTTTGTCTTGAAGGGGGAATTGCCAACTTCCTGTTGATTTTTGCCCGAGGATGTAAAATTATGAAATCTAGGTCTAAGTCAGACCTACATAGTGGTTTTTGTTTCATGTCTCTCCGACCTTCCTAGTGGGAGTTACAGGCAGTTTTGTCTGTGTCTTTTCCTAGGGGGCGCTAGAGCGCAATTTTGAGTTTTGGGGCTAGGTTTTTTTTATTAGATAGCAATTTTCGCAGGTCCTGATGTGTGTGCCAAATATGGTGAGTTTTGAAGCATGTTAAGTGGGTCAAATTACAGCTCAAAGAGGCAAAAGTGACTGTTTTTAGTAAATTTTTGTCTTGAAGGGGGAATTGCCAACTTCCTGTTGATTTTTGCCCGAGGATGTAAAATTATGAAATCTAGGTCTAAGTCAGACCTACATAGTGGTTTTTGTTTCATGTCTCTCCGACCTTCCTAGTGGGAGTTACAGGCAGTTTTGTCTGTGTCTTTTCCTAGGGGGCGCTAGAGCGCAATTTTGAGTTTTGGGGCTAGTTTTTTTTTTTATTAGATAGCAATTTTCGCAGGTCCTGATGTGTGTGTCAAATATGGTGAGTTTTGAAGCATGTTAAGTGGGTCAAATTACAGCTCAAAGAGGCAAAAGTGACTGTTTTTAGTACATTTTTGTCTTGAAGGGGGAATTGCCAACTTCCTGTTGATTTTTGCCCGAGGATGTAAAATTATGAAATCTAGGTCTAAGTCAGACCTACATAGAGGTTTTAGTTTCATGTCTCTCTGACCTTCCTAGTGGGAGTTACAGGCAGTTTTGTCTGTGTCTTTTCCTAGGGGGCGCTAGAGCGCAATTTTGAGTTTTGGCGCTAGGTTTTTTTATTAGATAGCAATTTTCGCAGGTCCTGATGTGTGTGTCAAATATGGTGAGTTTTGAAGCATGTTAAGGGGGTCAAATTACAGCTCAAAGAGGCAAAAGTGACTGTTTTTAGTAAATTTTTGTCTTGAAGGGGGAATTGCCAACTTCCTGTTGATTTTTGCCCGAGGATGTGAAATTATGAAATCTAGGTCTAAGTCAGACCTACATAGTGGTTTATGTTTCATGTCTCTCCGACCTTCCTAGTGGGAGTTACGGGCAGTTTTGTCTGTGTCTTTTCCTAGGGGGCGCTACAGCGCAATTTTAAGTTTTGGGGCTAGTTTATTTTATTAGATAGCAATTTTCGCAGGTCCTGATGTGTGTGTCAAATATGGTGAGTTTTGAAGCATGTTAAGGGGGTCAAATTACAGCTCAAAGAGGCAAAAGTGACTGTTTTTAGTACATTTTTGTCTTGAAGGGGGAATTGCCAACTTCCTGTTGATTTTTGCCCGAGGATGTAAAATTATGAAATCTAGGTCTAAGTCACACCTACATAGAGGTTTTAGTTTCATGTCTCTCTGACCTTCCTAGTGGGAGTTACAGGCAGTTTTGTCTGTGTCTTTTCCTAGGGGGCGCTAGAGCGCAATTTTGAGTTTTGGGGCTAGTTTTTTTTATTAGATAGCAATTTTCGCAGGTCCTGATGTGTGTGTTCAGTTTGGTGAGTTTTGAAGCATGTTAAGGGGGTCAAATTACAGCTCATAGAGGCAAAAGTGACTGTTTTTAGTACATTTTTGTCTTGAAGGGGGAATTGCAAACTTCCTGTTGATTTTTGCCCGAGGATGTAAAATTATGAAACCTAGGTCTAAGTCAGACCTACATAGAGGTTTTTGTTTCATGTCTCTCCGACCTTCCTAGTGGGAGTTACAGGCAGTTTTGTCTGTGTCTTTTCCTAGGGGGCGCTAGAGCGCAATTTTGAGTTTTGGGGCTAGTTTTTTTTTTATTAGATTAGCAATTTTCGCAGGTTAATGTGTGTGTCAAATATGGTGAGTTTTGAAGCATGTTAAGTGGGTCAAATTACAGCTCAAAGAGGTGGCGGAAGAATAAAGAATAAAACGCTACAGAAACAATAGGTCCTTCTGTCCCATTTCTGCAATGGGCCAGGCGGGCCCTAATTAGCTAACCTCAATGAACCCAAAAATACCTTAAAATAATTATATTCTCACTACTAACAACTGTACTACTATATGAGTATGTGTTTTCTATTGTTTTATTGAAAATAAAACAGCAAATTTGGCTGTCATCTGTTTTAATTATGAGACACAATTGTGTCAAAGTCATGATTTATTTTTTTCATGCTTGAAATAAGAAATTATTACTTTAAAAAAAGTAGTTTTATACTTGTGAGTGTTGATGACACAGCTTTGCAACACTTGATATTCTAGTTTCAAGCATGTTTTACTCAATATAGGTCATCAAATCTCAGCAACAAGCTGTAATATCTTACTGAGATCATTTAGGACCAAAACCCTTAAAACAAGTAAAACACTCTAACATAAAATCTGCTTAGTGAGAAGAATTATCTTATCAGACAGAAAATAAGCAAATATCACCCTTATTTGAGATATTTCATCTTACTGAGATTTCAGTTTTTGCAGCGCAGTCTGCTGAAAATGATGGAAAGCGTCACTCTACATACGCTGTGGTTGTAGCAATTTGAAAATGCATACTATTTTGAGTTTGTATAGTAGCAACTTAAAAGTGAATTTTGTTGGATTTAATATTTTTAAGTAATACTCTCTTTTTTTTTTTAAAAGAAAATGGATGTAGTAATGGGAGTTGCTTGTATGTGTGTTGTTCCTACCCAGAGGGTTTTAGAGTGACGCACCGGGAGAAGTGTGCCGTATATGTTGAATGGCAACTGATAAATAAAAGTTCCCTGTGAGTAGGGTAAAGCTCAACCGTCCAGTTTGTATAGTCATTGAAGACAGAACAAGCTGAAACAGTGGTCGAAGTTGCAATTGCCATAAAACACATTTTAAGATACTCTGCCATCTGGTGGTTTAAGTAGGTAAAGCTACCCCCAATTTGTCACGTTTCATGTGTCAGGTAAACTGCAACGAATGGGGCCATATGGATCCACTTCTTACTGTATACAATCTCAAGCCCTCTTTCGGGCATAAAGACAAAAAGTCCAAAGCAGGAAAGAAAACGGTAACTTTTAAAGCAGGTGCATGGAGATCAATCGGAGAATTCCCTTTTTAAAATCCCTCTGGGAAGCAGACGTGGAGGGGGAGGGTCTCGGGAGAACACTGGATGATTGAGAACGAATGAGACGGGTCGGGACGAAGGTCGCTCATAAGCCCTGCTTGGCCAGAGCGGCGGTGACGTCTTGGGCCAGCGTGCAGAGCTGTGGCGACTCCAGTTGGTTGATGCTGCCGGTGGAGGACATGTGAGGAGAGGTGCCGCCCGCCTCCACCCCGGGGGAGTGGGTGATGACGATCTCTGCGCCGTGGTCCACCCGAGCTTTGGCCGTCTCCCGGAAGCTCAGCTTGTGGCTCTCAATCTGCCAATGAGGGGTCAGAGGTTATCTTTTTTTTACCTTGGCGGTTTTAGATAAATGCCTATGGCGGCATTCTCTAGTGGGCGCCTCGAGGATGAGGAGAAAGAAAATATTTACAAACCCCGTTTCCATATGAGTTGGGAAATTGTGTTCGATGTAAATATAAATGGAATACAATGATTTGCAAATCCTTTTCAACCCATATTCAGTTGAATGCACTACAAAGACAAGATATTTGATGTTCAAACTCATAAACTTTTTTTTTTTTTTTGCAGAAATCACTGCACGTAAGCAGCTAAGCCCGTGACCTTCGATCCCTCAGGCTGTACTGCATCAATAAGCGACATCAGTGTGTAAAGGATATCACCACATGGGCTCAGGAACACTTCAGAAACCCACTGTCAGTAACTACAGTTGGTCGCTACATCTGTAAGTGCAAGTTAAAACTCTCCTATGCAAGGCGAAAAACCGTTTATCAACAACACCCAGAAACGCCGTCGGCTTCGCTGGGCTTGAGCTCATCTAAGATGGACTGATACAAAGTGGAAAAGTGTTCTGTAGGTCTGACGAGTCCACATTTCAAATGGTTTTTGGAAACTGTGGACGTCGTGTCCTCCGGACCAAAGAGAAAAAGAACCATCCGGATTGTTATAGGCACAAAGTTGATGATGGTATGGGGGTGTATTAGTGCCCAAGACATGGGTAACTTACACATCTGTGAAGGCGCCATTAATGCTGAAAGGTACATACAGGTTTTGGAGCAACATATGTTGCCATCCAAGCAACGTTACCATGGACGCCCCTGCTTATTTCAGCAAGACAATGCCAAGCCACGTGTTACATCAACGTGGCTTCATAGTAAAAGAGTGCGGGTACTAGACTGGCCTGCATGTAGTCCAGACCTGTCTCCCATTGAAAATGTGTTGCGCATTATGAAGCCTAAAATACCACAACGGAGACCCCCGGACTGTTGAGCAACTTAAGCTGTACATCAAGCAAGAATGGGAAAGAATTCCACCTGAGAAGCTTCAAAAATGTCTCCTCAGTTCCTAAATGTTTACTGAGTGTTGTTAAAAGGAAAGGCCATGTAACACAGTGGTGAACATGCCCTTTCCCAACTACTTTGGCACGTGTTGCAGCCATGAAATTCAAAGTTAATTATTATTATTATGAGTTTGAACATCAATTATCTTGTCTTTGTAGCATATTCAACTGAATATGGGTTGAAAATGATTTGCAAATCATTGTATTCCGTTTATATTTACATCCAACACAATTTCCCAACTCATATGGAAACGGGGTTTGTAGATACAATCATTAAATATGATTAAAATCAAGAGGAACATTACTAATTCAGTGTTAATATTTGAGTGTGCTCTGGGCCACAAGGTCAAAAGGGTTAAGAACCTCTGCTTTATCTGACATGTTAAGGTAGTGCCCTTCCTGTGTGGTGTGGGGGGCTGAAAGGGGATCTTTCCCAGGGCGCCATTGAAGCTAGAACCATGACTGTCTGGATGTCCAATCAAAAAGCAGCATTTACCATCACATTCCCGCCTCCTGGCATGTGGCTGGCGTTGTCCATTGAGCCGACCTTGGCAAGAGCCTTGTCTTTAAAGTCCAGCTTCACATTCTCGATTCGCACGTTTCCTCCGCCTGCGAGTGACAAGGACCGGCATCAAACATCATCATCACCGGTTAAATCACGCGTCCTCACCTGGCCTGTGGCGGATGTTGGACATGGAGCCACATTTGGCAGTGATGTGGCTCAAGTCGATTTTCTTGGTCTGGATTTGAACCTGAGGGGAAGGCAGCGGCGTGAACGCCAATTCTGTGTTTACAGCGAGGAAAAGAGCCGCGGCGGCGCGGCGGCGGGATGATCTCCGAGTAAGCACGACATGCATGTGGATAAATTCAGATTAATTTGGACTCAAACGAGACAGGAGATGGCGATGCCAGAGATTACACGGGACGCGCACGCAGCAAATAGACACGGCAGCTGCTTCAATTAAACTTGCATCAGCGGCATGATTTACTGTACATGTTCTACTGTATGTAGTGCAACTGACTGATGTACAGTAAGTTGACCACGCCACACTTTTCATATGATTCGGTTTTCTCCAAATAGTTTCACCTAGGGGTGTAACGGTACACAAAAATTTCGGTTCGGTACGTACCTCGGTTTAGAGGTCACAGTTCGGTTCATTTTCGGTACAGTAAGAAAACAACAAAATATAAATTTTTTGGTTATTTATTTACCAAATTTGTAAACAATAGCATAACATACAGGTAAAAGCCAGTAAATTAGAATATTTTGAAAAACTTGATTTATTTCAGTAATTGCATTCAAAAGGTGTAACTTGTACATTATATTTATTCATTGCACACAGACTGATGCATTCAAATGTTTATTTCATTTAATTTTGATGATTTGAAGTGGCAACAAATGAAAATCCAAAATTCCGTGTGTCACAAAATTAGAATATTACTTAAGGCTAATACAAAAAAGGGATTTTTAGAAATGTTGGCCAACTGAAAAGTATGAAAATGAAAAATATGAGCATGTACAATACTCAATACTTGGTTGGAGCTCCTTTTGCCTCAATTACTGCGTTAATGTGGCGTGGCATGGAGTCGATGAGTTTCTGGCACTGCTCAGGTGTTATGAGAGCCCAGGTTGCTCTGATAGTGGCCTTCAACTCTTCTGCGTTTTTGGGTCTGGCATTCTGCATCTTCCTTTTCACAATACCCCACAGATTTTCTATGGGGCTAAGGTCAGGGGAGTTGGCGGGCCAATTTAGAACAGAAATACCATGGTCCGTAAACCAGGCACGGGTAGATTTTGCGCTGTGTGCAGGCGCCAAGTCCTGTTGGAACTTGAAATCTCCATCTCCATAGAGCAGGTCAGCAGCAGGAAACATGAAGTGCTCTAAAACTTGCTGGTAGACGGCTGCATTGACCCTGGATCTCAGGAAACAGAGTGGACCGACACCAGCAGATGACATGGCACCCCAAACCATCACTGATGGTGGAAACTTTACACTAGACTTCAGGCAACGTGGATCCTGTGCCTCTCCTGTCTTCCTCCAGACTCTGGGACCTCGATTTCCAAAGGAAATGCAAAATTTGCATGGTTGGGTGATGGTTTGGGGTGCCATGTCATCTGCTGGTGTCGGTCCACTCTGTTTCCTGAGATCCAGGGTCAACGCAGCCGTCTACCAGCAAGTTTTAGAGCACTTCATGCTTCCTGCTGCTGACCTGCTCTATGGAGATGGAGATTTCAAGTTCCAACAGGACTTGGCGCCTGCACACAGCGCAAAATCTACCCGTGCCTGGTTTACGGACCATGGTATTTCTGTTCTAAATTGGCCCGCCAACTCCCCTGACCTTAGCCCCATAGAAAATCTGTGGGGTATTGTGAAAAGGAAGATGCAGAATGCCAGACCCAAAAACGCAGAAGAGTTGAAGGCCACTATCAGAGCAACCTGGGCTCTCATAACACCTGAGCAGTGCCAGAAACTCATCGACTCCATGCCACGCCGCATTAACGCAGTAATTGAGGCAAAAGGAGCTCCAACCAAGTATTGAGTATTGTACATGCTCATATTTTTCATTTTCATACTTTTCAGTTGGCCAACATTTCTAAAAATCCCTTTTTTGTATTAGCCTTAAGTAATATTCTAATTTTGTGACACACGGAATTTTGGATTTTCATTTGTTGCCACTTCAAATCATCAAAATTAAATGAAATAAACATTTGAATGCATCAGTCTGTGTGCAATGAATAAATATAATGTACAAGTTACACCTTTTGAATGCAATTACTGAAATAAATCAAGTTTTCCAAAATATTCTAATTTACTGGCTTTTACCTGTACATGTACACACAGGGTCCATTGCTAGGGTTAATGTGGTCAACATATATAAAATAAAAACTAAACAAGATAAGGCTCAGAATGTTTTTTTAAAGGCCTACTGAAATGCGATTTTCTTATTTAAACGGGGATAGCGGGTCCATTCTATGTGTCATACTTGATCATTTCGCCATATTGCCATATTTTTGCTGAAAGGATTTAGTAGAGAACATCGACGATAAAGTTCGCAACTTTTGGTCGCTGATAAAAAAAGCCTTTGCCTGTACCGGAAGTAGCAGACGAGTAGCGTGAGGTCACAGGTTGTGGAGCTCCTCACATCTGCACATTGTTTACAATCATGGCCACCAGCAGCGAGAGCGATTCGGACCGAGAAAGCGACGATTTCCCCATTAATTTGAGTGAGGATGAAAGATTCGTGGATGAGGAAAGTGAGAGTGAAGGACTAGAGGGCAGTGGGAGCGATTCAGATAAGGGAAGATGCTGTGAGAGGCGGGTGGGACCTGATATTCAGCTGGGAATGACTAAAACAGTAAATAAACACAAGACATATATATACTCTATTAGCCACAACACAACCAGGCTTATATTTAATATGCCACAAATTAATCCCGCATAACAAACACCTCCCCCCTCCCGTCCATATAACCCGCCAATACAACTCAAACACCTGCACAACACACTCAATCCCACAGCCCAAAGTACCGTTCACCTCCCCAAAGTTCATACAGCACATATATTTCCCCAAAGTCCCCAAAGTTACGTTCGTGACATGCACATAGCGGCACGCACGTACGGGCAAGCGATCAAATGTTTGGAAGCCGCAGCTGCATGCGTACTCACGGTACCGCGTCTGCGTATCCAACTCAAAGTCCTCCTGGTAAGAGTCTCTGTTGTCCCAGTTCTCCACAGGCCAATGGTAAAGCTTGACTGTCATCTTCCGGGAATGTAAACAATGAAACACCGGCTGTGTTATCCGGCACACCAGTCAAGGGGTGCATTCTACGGCGGGGGTGCGTTATCCGGCACAACACCTGCCGCAATACACCGCTTCCCACCTACAGCTTTCTTCCTTGCAGTCTCCATTGTTCATTGAACAAATTGCAAAAGATTCACCAACACAGATGTCCAGAATACTGTGGAATTTTGCGATGAAAACAGACGACTTAATAGCTGGCCACCATGCTGTCCCAAAATGTCCTCCACAATCCGTGACGTCACGCGCAGGCGTCATCATACCGAGACGTTTTCAGCAGGATATTTCGCGCGAAATTTAAAATTGCACTTTAGTAAGCTAACCCGGCCGTATTGGCATGTGTTGCAATGTTAAGATTTCATCATTGATATATAAACTATCAGACTGTGTGGTCGGTAGTAGTGGGTTTCAGTAGACCTTTAAGTTTTCATGTTTTAATACATTCAAACCTTTAGTAGATCAGGCCCTTAGTTTGCATTATTCAACGCAATGCATCACTTGGACATTTCAACGACAGCTTCATGAATAAACATAAGAATGTATTTTTTGTGTATGTTTAAAAAAATAATTGTTGAGTGACTTACGTTTCCTCCGCCTGGGGCATGCTGGAGTTTGTTCAGGGAACCACATTTAGCCTGAACATGGCTAAAGTCCAATTTAACGCTCGGGATCATGACCTGGGAATGACAAGGTTTTTTTTAACAGACAAAAGGCGCCAACGGGGTCCTCCAAAGCTGGAGGTGCGTTACTTCCATTGGAACTATTCCAATTGGAACCTTTCTAACACCAGAAAGGGTGTGTGTTCTGTATTTCAGCTCATTTCTACCACCGCCTGGGCAGTTTTTGCCTCTCCTGTTTGAATTCACAGCCGTAAAAAACGATTGTTGAACATTCACTCAAAAGATAAAAGAGGAATGGAAGGACCAAAATAAAAAAAGAGGCAAGGAAGAGAACAGGAAGAGAGAAAGAGAGAGCCGTACATACATTGCCTCCTTTGGGCGCGTGCCTCAGATTATCCTTGGAGCCGCACTTTGACTGAACATGACTGAAGTCCACCTTCTCGTTTAAAATGTGCACCTAGATCACAAAGAAATAATAAAAAAAACTATGTGTGCCTCGATGTTAAATGGCTTATTAATGTTAAATTAAGTTAAAGTACAAATGATTGTCACACACACACACTAGGTGTGGTGAGATTATCCTCTGCACTTAAATGTAGAATATATTTATATTATTCATATATTATAAATATTATATATATTATATTATTTATTATTATTATTGTTTATTGTGAGCGAACTGTGGTGTTGAATTTCCCCCAGGGATCAATAAAGTACTTTCTATTCTATTCTATTTGACCCATCACCCTCACCCCCTGGGAGGTGAGGGGAGCAGTGAGCAGCAGCGGTGGCCGCGCCCCGGGAATCATTTTGGTGATTTAACCCCCAATTCCAACCCTTGATGCTGAGTGCCAAGCAGGGAGGTAATGGGGTTTGAACTCACAACCTACCAATCTCAGGGTGGACACTATGTGTGTCTACGTGTATATTTAACATGTATTTACAGTTACTGTGCTTTGTTGTGTTATACTCTTAAGTAATTCAGTCTGCTTGCAGTTATCAATAGTCAGAGGAAGGCCGAAGAAATTGGTTCCACAGGAAATGATTGCCACCCTTTCTGGGTATTAACTTTTTAAATTGTCTCAGTTACCCCGTAGGTTTGGATGGATTTTTTCCGGGCTATTGAAATATGTCAAGACAAGAGAAGAAAGTCCAAAAAGAGGTTCAGAGTGAAGGAGAGAATAGTCAAAGCTTAGTATTAAATAGGGATGTCCGATAATGGCTTTTTACCGATATCCGATATTCCGATATTGTCCAACTCTTTAATTACCGATACATACAGTCGTGGAATTAACACATTATTATGCCTAATTTGGACAACCAGGTATGGTGAACATAAGGTACTTTTAAAAAAAAATTAACAAAATAAAATAAGATAAGATAAATAAATTAAAAACATTTTCTTGAATAAAAAAGAAAGTAAAACAATATAAAAACAGTTACATAGAAACTAGTAATTAATGAAAATTAGTCAAATTAACTGTTAAAGGTTAGTACGATTAGTGGACCAGCAGCACGCACAATCATGTGTGCTTATGGCATACTTGCCAACCTTGAGACCTCCGATTTCGGGAGGTGGGGGGAGGGGGGTGGGCGTGGGCAGGTCGGGGTGGGACGGGGGCGTGGTTGGGGGCGTGGTTTGGGGCGTGGCTAAAAGGGGAGGAGTATATTTACAGCTAGAATTCACCAAGTCAAGTATGTCATATATATAGATAATATATATATATATATATATATATGTAAATATATGTATATATATATATATACGTATATATATGTATTTTATTATATATATATATATATATATATATATATTTATTTTATTATATATATATATATATATATATATATATATATATATATATATATATATAAAATAACACTCATCTACTCATTGTTGAGTTAAGGGTTGAATTGTCCATCCTTGTTCTATTCTCTGTCACTATTTTTCTAACCATGCTGAACACCCTCTCTGATGACGCATTGATGTGTGGCACGCACAAAAGTGCTTTCATCAAATGCACTAGATGGCAGTATTGTCCTGTTTAAGAGTGTCACAACATTGCTGTTTACGGCAGACGAACTGCTTTACGTATACAAAAACGTGACTGCTCTTGTTGTGTGTTGTTACAGCGCTGGGAGGACGTTAATGAAACTGCCTAACAATAAACCCACATAAGAAACCAAGAACTCGCCCTCCATCATTCTACAGTTATAACATGATTGGGCAGGTATGCAGTTTATATTGTCCATGAGGACCTGAGTCCGCCTGAATTTCGGGAGAAAATTTGTCCCGGGAGGTTTTCGGGAGAGGCGCTGAATTTCGGGAGTCTCCCGGAAAATCCGGGAGAGTTGGCAAGTACGTTAATAACAGAAAGAAACAACCCTTTTGCGTGAATGAGTGTGAATGAGTGTAAATGGGGGAGGGAGGTTTTTTGGGTTGGTGCACTAATTGTAAGTGTATCTTGTGTTTTTTATGTGGATTTAATAAAAAAAATTAATAAAAAATAAAATAAATAAAATAAAATAAAATAACCGATACCGATAATAAAAAAAACGATACCGATAATTTCCGATATTACATTTTAACGCATTTATCGGCCGATAATAACGGCAGGCTGATATTATCGGACATCTCTAGTATTAAACATACATACAGGTTTTTCCTCATCACTACTAAACTTTAAAAATGGTATCAGTACTGTTACCTGTCCACCTTTGGGTTGGTGTTTAATGTTGGCGGTGGAGCCGATCTTGGATTTTACATTCTTGAGGTCAGGAAGGGGCTGGTTAAGAACCTTCAGCTGTCTCTGGGCCGAGGAAGGCGACTTGGGCGGAGTCCTAATGATGGCCACCTTCTTCTCCTGCAGAACGCTGAAGGACTTGGGCGTGTGGCTGCCGGGGGTGCGCGAGCCAGGCGTGCGGCAGGAGTAGTTTGGGGGGCTGCCGGGCGTGACCGCCGAGGAGCCGGGGGTGGAGGTGCCGCTGCGGGCCGACCAGGGGCGTCCCGAGTCCGTACCTGACGTGACGGAAGACAATTATCTTTCACAGAAGAGAGACAACGGACTTGGCATGCGATGTTTCATTTGATGATAGCGATGATGGTGACGATGATGTGAATGTATCAGAAAAAACTGAGTATAAACATGAAAAGCAAAACAAATACACTTAGAACTACAAAAAAAAATTGTCGCTTCTTTTATTTATATGTATTTTTAAAATATATTTTTTAACTTTATTTTTTTATGAATATATATATACACTGAAGAAAAAAATATATAAACGCAACACTAGTTTTTGCTCTTATTTTTCATGAGTTGAACTCAAACTTTTACTATACACACAAAAGACAAATTCCTCTCAAGTATTGTTCACAAATCTGTTTAAATCTGTGTTAGTGAGCATTTCTTTATGCCAATATAATCCATCCCAACTCACAGGTGTGGCATATGAAGATGCTGATTAAAACAGCATGATTATTGCACAGGTGTGCCTTAGGCTGCCCAAAATAAAAGGCCACGCTGAAATGTGCAGTTTTGTCACACGGCCCAATGCCACTGATGTCGCAAGTTTTGAGGAGCATGCAGTTGGGCATGCTGACTTCAGGAATGGCCGCCACAGCTATTGCCCGTGAATTGAATGTTCATTTCTCTACCGAAGGCCGTCTCCAAAGGCATTTTAGAGAATTTGGCAGTACATCCAACCGGCCTCACAACCGCAGATCACGTGTGACCACACCAGCCCAGGACATCCACATCCAGCAGGTGCATTGATTGATTGATTGAGACTTTTATTAGTAGATTGCACAGTACAGTACATATTCCGTACAATTGACCACTAAATGGTAACACCCGAATAAGTTTTTCAACTTGTTTAAATTAATCAATTCATGGTGCTAGATAAGACTGGTGGTCCAATCAACAAATTAATGCAACTCTGGACAGAAATAAATGTTGCTGAAAATGATGCCACAGCAAAAGATGTGCCATAATTAGGGATGTCCGATAAATGCGTTAAAATGTAATATCGGAAATTATCGGTATCGTTTTTTTTATTATCGGTATCGTTTTTTTTTTTTTTTTTTTTTTTTTTTTAATAAAATCAACATAAAAAACACAAGATACACTTACAATTAGTGCACCAACCCAAAAAACCTCCCTCCCCCATTCACACAAAAGAGTTGTTTCTTTCTGTTATTAATATTCTGGTTCCTACATTATATATCAATATATATCAATACAGTCCGCAAGGGATACAGTCCGTAAGCACACATGATTGTGCGTGCTGCTGGTCCACTAATAGTACTAACCTTTAACAGTTAATTTGACTAATTTTCATGAATTACTACCGTATTTTTCGGACTATAAGTCGCAGTTTTTTTCATAGTTTGGCCGGGGTTGCGACTTATACTCAGGAGCGACTTATGTGTGAAATTATTAACACATTACCGTAAAATATCAAATAATATTATTTAGCTCATTCACGTAAGAGACTAGACGTATAAGATTTCAACGAATTTAGCGATTAGGAGTGACAGATTGTTTGGTAAACGTATAGCATGTTCTATATGTTATAGTTATTTGAATGACTCTTACCATAATATGTTACGTTAACATACCAGGCACGTTCTCAGTTGGTTATTTATGCGTCATATAACGTGCACTTATTCAGCCTGTTGTTCACTATTCATTATGTATTTAAAATTGCCTTTCAAATGTCTATTCTTGGTGTTGGCTTTTATCAAATACATTTCCCCCAAAAATGCGACTTATATATGGTTTTTTCCTACTTTATTATTCATTTTCGGCCGGTGCGACTTATACTCCGGTGCGACTTATACTCCGAAAAATACGGTAGTTTCTATGTAACTGTTTTTATATTGTTTTACTTTCTTTTTTATTCAAAAAAATGTTTTTAATTTATTTATCTTATTAATTTTTTTTAAAAGTACCTTATCTTCACCATACCTGGTTGTCCAAATTAGGCATAATAATGTGTTAATTCAACGACTGCATATATCGGTTGATATCGGTATTGGTAATTAAAGAATTGGACAATATCGGAATATCGGATATCGGCAAAAAGCCATTATCGGACATCCCTAGTCATAATCCAACTCAATTTTAATGTGTGAACTTTTTTGGCCATTCAGTGGAATGCTCACTGACTTGAAGTCTGATAAGATTTGCGGAGGTCTTTTGTAATATGCACATTTTGATTATTGGTTATTTTGAACTACTTCCTCAGTGGGAAGCACAAGGCACTATGATTTTTTTTCAATTTGTTTATGTAAGTTGCAAGGGATAAAAGGAAATACTAACAGAAAACACATCAGTGGATGTTGCAAAAGAGGTTAAGAAGATGCCAACAGGAGCTCTACCTGCCATACTAGGGGCCCTTCCAGACCTGCTGTCGGCCTTGGCCTCGGTGCTGAAAGCTTCAAGTGATGCAAAATGAGAAGTGGAATATAGCAGCATGGTGAATTAGAATAAGTTAGACTGGAGGCATGAAAATGGGATGACTGTGTGAAGGTTGACTTTGCATGCAGCTTACAGGTTGGCCTGCAGGGGCTACTCTCCTCTTGTTCAGCAGCTGGAAGGTGGCGGGTCAGAGACTTGGACGGCCTTGGGAGAGATGACCTTTTCTCCGGGCTGCGGTACGCTCTCTCCTGAAACACAAAGTCGAATCAGTCGCGTGTTTTTTTTTCTGCATGGTCCATTGCGCACATTTCTTCCACCTCATGCACTCTACCTTTGGCAGAGGGTGGGAGCATGCAGAGGTGGGGCGGGCCTCGCTGAGCACCGCCTCCACCTGGGGGCCCCGTTTAGGACCACAGGCAGAGGCGGGGCGGGGTAATTGCTGATCGGACCCCCGGCGCTGCACTGCCATCTTTAACATAACAGGCCGTGTGGGGCTCTGGGTGGCGACCGTGTCAAGATGAGGGGAAGCATGCCACATAAATGGAGTAACAGACAGATGGATAAATTATGACATGAGACCGGTAGAAGAGGACATGACATGAATCTATTCATGCTTTCTTATTATACAAACCCCGTTTCCATATGAGTTGGGAAATTGTGTTAGATGTAAATATAAACGGAATACAATGATTTGCAAATCCTTTTCAACCCATATTCAATTGAATGCACTACAAAGACAAGATATTTGATGTTCAAACTCATAAACTTTATTTTTTTTTTGCAAATAATAATTAACTTAGAATTTCATGGCTGCAACACGTGCCAAAGTAGTTGGGAAAGGGCATGTTCACCACTGTGTTACATGGCCTTGCCTTTTAACAACACTCAGTAAACATTTAGGAACTGAGGAGACATTTTTTAAGCTTCTCAGGTGGAATTCTTTCCCATTCTTGCTTGATGTACAGCTTAAGTTGTTCAACAGTTCGGGGGTCTCCGTTGTGGTATTTTAGGCTTCATAATGCGCCACACATTTTCAATGGGAGACAGGTCTGGACTACAGGCAGGCCAGTCTAGTACACGCACTCTTTTACTATGAAGCCACGTTGATGTAACACGTGGCTTGGCATTGTCTTGCTGAAATAAGCAGGGGCGTCCATGGTAACGTTGCTTGGATGGCAACATATGTTGCTCCAAAACCTGTATGTACCTTTCAGCATTAATGGCGCCTTCACAGATGTGTAAGTTACCCATGTCTTGGGCACTAATACACCCCCATACCATCACAGATGCTGGCTTTTACACTTTGCGCCTATAACAATCCGGATGGTTCTTTTCCTCTTTGGTCCGCAGGACACGACGTCCACAGTTTCCAAAAACAATTTGAAATGTGGACTCGTCAGACCACAGAACATTTTTCCACTTTGTATCAGTCCATCTTAGATGAGCTCAGGCCCAGCGAAGCCGACGGCGTTTCTGGGTGTTGTTGATAAACGGTTTTCGCCTTGCATAGGAGAGTTTTAACTTGCACTTACAGATGTAGCGACCAACTGTAGTTACTGACAGTGGGTTTCTGAAGTGTTCCTGAGCCCATGTGGTGATATCCTTTACACACTGATGTCGCTTGTTGATGCAGTACAGCCTGAGGGATCGAAGGTCACAGGCTTAGCTGCTTACGTGCAGTGATTTCTCCAGATTCTCTAAACCCTTTGATGATATTACGGACCGTAGATGGTGATGTGAAATCCCTAAATTCCTTGCAATAGCTGGTTGAGAAAGGTTTTTCTTAAACTGTTCAACAATTTGCTCACGCATTTGTTGACAAAGTGGTGACCCTCGCCCCATCCTTGTTTAAGAATGACTGAGCATTTCATGGAATCTACTTTTATACCCAATCATGGCACCCACCTGTTCCCAATTTGCCTGTTCACCTGTGGGATGTTCCAAATAAGTGTTTGATGAGCATTCCTCAACTTTATCAGTATTTATTGCCACCTTTCCCAACTTCTTTGTCACGTGTTGCTGGCATCAAATTCTAAAGTTAATGATTATTTGCAAAAAAAAAAAGTTCATCAGTTTGAACATCAAATATGTTGTCTTTGTAGCATATTCAACTGAATATGGGTTGAAAATGATTTGTAAATCATTGTATTCCGTTTATATTTACATCTAACACAATTTCCCAACTCATATGGAAACGGGGTTTGTACATTCAGACACAAATGTATAGTTAGGTTATGAACAAGCCAAAGCAAACACAAAATACAGTAGTACCTCAACTTAAAGGGGAACTGCACTTTTTGGAGTTTTGCCTATCGTTCACAATCATCATGAAACACATAACGAATGCATTTTTTTTAATGCATTCTAAATATTAAACATAAATAAAAGTGGAGCGCCACTATTCCGCCCATAAAATCTGATAACCATTCAAAAAGCGCCAACAATACGCCATTTACATTTTGTGACTTGAATATCAACCAGTGATATTGTTATTATAAGCGCTAACGCAGACAAACTATTTATAGCGACATAGTGATCCGTGTGTCCCTATGTTTACATCATCGAGCGGTCTGCTGTTTCCTTGCTTCCCTGGTCCCTGTAAGTTTATTGTAGATCATAAATCATGGATCTCACCTGAAAAGTAGATGGCTGAGATTTAGAGATGTCCGATAATGGCTTTTTTGACGATATTCCGATATTGTCCAACTCTTAATTACTGATACCAACCGATACCGATATATACAGTTGTGGAATTAACACATTATTATGCCTAATTTTGTTGTGATGCCCTGCTGGAAGCATTAAACAATGTAACAAGGTTTTCCAAAATAAATCAACTCAAGTTATGGAAAAAAAATGCCAACATGGCACTGCCATATTTATTATTGAAGTCACAAAGTGCATTGTTTTTTTTTTAACATGCCTCAAAACAGCAGCTTGGAATTTGGGACATGCTCTCCCTGAGAGAGCATGAGAAGGTTGAGGTGGGCGGGGTTGGGGGGGAGGGCGGTGTTGAGGTGTGGTGGGGTAGGGGGTAGGGTATATTGTAGCATTCCGGAAGAGTTAGTGCTGCAAGGGGTTCTGGGTATTTGTTCTGTTGTGTTTATGTTGTGTTACGGTGCGGATGTTATCCCAAAATGTGTTTGTCATTCTTGTTTGGTGTGGGTTCACAGTGTGGCGCATATTTGTAACAGTGTTAAAGTTGTTTATACGGCCACCCTCAGTGTGACCTGTATGGCTGTTGACCAAGTATGCTTGGCATTCACTTGTGTGTGTGAAAAGCCGTAGAAATAATGTGACTGGGCCGGCACGCAAAGGCAGTGCCTTTAAGGTTTATTGGCGCTCTGTACTTCTCCCTACATCAGTGTACACAGCGGCGTTTTAAAAAGTCATACATTTTGCTGTTTGAAACCGATACCGATCATTTTAAAACAGATACCGATAATTTCCAATATTACATTTTAAAGCATTTATCGGCCGATAATACCGGCAGTCCGATATTATCGGACATCTCTACTGAGAATGTAATCCAACAAGTTGGGAAACTTTAAAAGCCAGTTAGGAAATGGAACTGGCAAGAACACCACAAAAATGAGACATCCTTCACCTAAATGGTAATATATGAAGATTCTAGCAGTCGGCATCCGAATGACAGCAGACCTTGGAGAAGTAAGTGATGTTTTATTATGTTTGTTGGCTCTCATAAAGACTGCAGTCAGCAGAAATCAGTGATGAAGAAAAAAAGCAAACTTGATGCATTTTTTAAATGAATGCACCGCTAAAGCTCAAAATACGTAAATATTAAATGTTATTATAAATGTGCTTGTTACTACTTATCATATATACTTACATCATGTGTATAATGGAGGTGTTTGGATGTTTTTTTAGGGGCTCTATAGGCAGAATTGAACGGCTCCCATAGGCTCCATTGTAAACAGACTTTTGATCAAATTATTGAATATTCAGAATGCATTTAAAGAAAAATACATCCGTCGTCATGTCTTTCATAATGATTGTGAACGATAGGCAAAATTCCAAAAAAAAGCAGTTTGACTTTACCGAACTGTCTCGACTAATTGTTATGCTATGAGTTGCAAGCGAAAAGGACCGTGCTGAGACTAAGAAGTGGATGATATTCATTGAATTAAAGAAATAAATCATCAAAATCACAACAAAATTGTGCAGCAGACGTGGTGAAGAAGTTGGAGCATATCACTTGCTAGTCTGGCTCCATACTGAAACAGATTAAGCCGATGACGCCAGCCAAGAATGTTGAAATAATATCTAAACGGTGAACATTTATCCATGAAAATATAGAAAAGCTGCTGATGGTTTGACGGAGAAACAGCTTGAAGGAGATATTGTCGAAGTCCACTTTCTGAGGTAAATGCGGCACATTATTATGACATTACTTCAACAAACTACCGTAGTTGTTTGTCGTACAGTCTATTTTATTGGTTTTATACATTATTTCTTCTTTGAACATTACATGTTAAAATTGTGCTGTTATGGGAAGGCAAGCACCAATTAAATTGATTTCAAAGGGCGATGTTGACATGAGATTGTTTCTTGAAGTGTTTTAAGTAGAGATGTCGATAAATGCTTTAAAATGTAATATCGGAACATACTTGTCAACCTTGAGACCTCCGATTTCGGGAGGTGGGGCGTGGCGTGGTTGGGGGCGTGGTTAAGAGGGGAGGAGTATATTGACAGCTAGAATTCACCAAGTCAAGTATTTCATTCATACATATATACATATATATATACATATATATATATATATATATATATATATATATATATATATATATATATATATATATATATATATATATATATATATATATATATATATATATATATATATATATATGTATGTGTGGGGAAAAAATCACAAGACTATTTCATCTCTACAGGCCTGTTTCATGAGGGGGGTACCCTCAATCGTCAGGAGATTGACGATTGAGGGTACCCCCCTCATGAAACAGGCCTGTAGAGATGAAATAGTCTTGTGATTTTTTCCCCACACATACATATATTGCGCTCTACTACGGTATCGAGCACTATTTTTTGGATAACCTTATTAAGACATATATATATATATATATATATATATATATATATATATATATATATACATATATACACACACACACACACACACACACACACACACACACACATATATATATATATATATATATATATATATATATATATATATATATATATATATATATACATTCTGAAAATATGCAAACAAAACTGTGTTTAGATAACTGATACTTCAAACTTGCATAAATAAATCTTAAGGAATATAACATAACTTGGCTTCTGAGAGTTTCAAAATGTAATGAATAAAATGCTAAAGTTGTTGATAAACAAGAAATTATTTTAATAATTAAATATGGTCATTTTAAATGAATTATTATGATAATTTAAAATAAATTATTTTAAATATGTTTATTTTATTCTATGGCTGGATGTAATAAGGAGTCACGAAAAAATACAAATAAAAATACAATTAATTTTGATATTTTTAGCAAAATATAGTAAACATGTATTTAGTTTTTTTTAAATTAATAAATATATTTATTTTTAGGTAAGATAAACATAATAATACAATTTATCTCTAGTCTGGATGATTTAGTTCTTGTCACCCTGTTGTCCTCCCGTCATGAAAAAAGGCTGTCCTCACTCAGGTCCGCATGGAGCTGGAGGGGGCGTGGCTTCCAGCTCCGGCTGAAAATCGGGAGATTTTCGGGAGAATATTTGTCCCGGGAGATTTTCGGGAGAGGCGCTGAATTTCGGGAGTCTCCCGGAAAATTCGGGAGGGTTGGCAAGTATGTATCGGAAATTATCGGTATCGTTTTTTTTATTATCGGTACCGTTTTTTTTTAATTAAATCAACATAAAAAACACAAGATACACTTACAAGTAGTGCACCAACCCAAAAAACCTCCATCCCCCATTCACACTCATTCACACAAAAGTGTTGTTTCCTTCTGTTATTAATATTCTGGTTCCTACATTATATATCAATATATATCAATACAGTCTGCAAGGGATACAGTCCGTAAGCACACATGATTGTGCGTGCTGCTGGTCCACTAATAGTACTAACCTTTAACAGTTAATTTGACTCATTTTCATTAATTAGTAGTTTCTATGTAACTGTTTTGATATTGTTTTACTTTCTTTTTTATTCATGAAAATGTTTTTAATTTATTTATCTTATTTTTTTTTTAAAGGACCTTATCTTCACCACACCTGGTTGTCCAAATTAGGCATAATAATGTGTTAATTCCACGACTGTATATATCGGTATCGGTAATTAAGAGATGGACAATATCGGAATATCGGATATCGGTAAAAAAGCCATTATCGGCATACTTGCCAACCTTGAGACCTCCAATTTCGGGAGGTGGGGGGTGGGGGGCGTGGTCGGGGTGAGGCGGGGGCGTGGCTAAGAGGGGAGGAGTATATTTACAGCTAGAATTCACCAAGTCAAGTATTTCATATATATATATATACATACATAAGAAATACTTGACTTTCAGTGAATTATAGCTATATATATATATATATATATATATATATATATAAATAAAAGAAATACTTGAATTTCAGTGTTCATTTATTTACACATATACACACACATAACACTCATCTACTCATTGTTGAGTTAAGGGTTGAATTGTCCATCCTTGTTCTATTCTCTGTCACTATTTTTCTAACCATGCTGAACACCCTTTCGCAGGTACCCAGAAAGGTTTCGAGTACAACCAAAAAAACTGAATCTCTGAAGACGGTATAAAAATCTGTGTTAAAGATGTACAAATACTGTTTTGTATAATAAGCATGTTATTGTTTACAAATGAGGGTTAAGAGTTCAGTACTAAAAAAAAAGAAAAAAGAATGTGGCTTAAGTACAGTTTTTTAATTGAGCTGCTGCATTTTTTGGTTGGGTTGTTTATTTATTTTGAGTAACTTCTACATTTCTAAAAGGGGAGGAATGTAAAAGAGTGATCTATGTTTGTCTGTTGCCATCTCCTGGTGAATGTTGGCTATAGCGTACTGGGGTTACTTTTTAGTTGGCCAACGATTTACGCGGTGTTGCGCACCTGACGTCAAGTGTGTGAGTCTGTTCTGAAGTCTACAGTAAAGAGACGTACTTCATCACCTCGCCTGGTTATTGCCTCCAACTCAATATATTACAACAACATTGCTGTTTACGGCAGACAAACTGCTTTACGGTAGAATAAAACATGACTGCTGTTGTTGTGTGTTGTTACCGCGCTGGGAGGACGTTAATGAAACTGCCTAACAATAAACCCACATAAAAAACCAAGAACTCGCCCTCGATCATTCTACAGTTATAACGTGTTTGGGCAGGCACGCTGTTTATATTGTGGGAAAGCGGACGTGAATACAGGCTGTTGACACGTCACTCAGGTCCGCATGGAGCTGGAGGGGGCGTGGCTTCCAGCTTCCGCCTGAATTTCGGGAGATTTTCGGGAGAAAATTTGTCCCGGGAGGTTTTCGGGAGAGGCGCTGAATTTCGGGAGTCTCCCGGAAAATCCGGGAGGGTGGCAAGTATGATTATCGGACATCCCTAGTTTTAAGTTAAGAGCTCCGTGACAGAACCAATTAAGATCGTAAATTGAGGTACTACTATAAAGAAGATTAAAGAAGAAGGATATCCACTTTTATATATATGATATCTATACTTACAGAGTTTCTCTGACGAGACAGATGCAAAGACAGAGGCTGGCATGCAACACAGAATGAAAGAGACCCATGCAAAAAAAAATGTTTTCATGCAATATACAGAGAGAAAAAAAGCAGGCACTTACAGTTGGTCTCTCCCTGGACTGGTGGACACTTAAAGGCTGGGAGCTTTCAACGCCTGCAGAGACACAACAGACTTGCTGTAATGGCCAATATGAGGCAACAGGGGGAGCAATTTGGGAATGCAGGGTGTTCAAAACTCAGCAGCTCAGATGAAATGCTGCATCCATACCCAGGTCAACATTGTGGTCAGTCTCTTCACACAACAGCAAAACAAGTCAAATAGCCGGAAGAAAAAAAAAAAAAAAAAAGAGCAAAACCGGAACATTACTGTGAACCAGAAAACTAAGTGCAAAACAGCTAAAATATGAAGCAGAAGAAAGAAGGATTTGCAGCACATGATGTTTGCCAGCCACAGTGCACCTGCTTAGTCACCAATAGATAGAGAGCAGTCATCAATAACCCTATGGCCAGTTTTTAAGCCATTGTTTAACTACACAATGTCGTCTCCTTTCAATCAATCCCACTGCTATTTACTGGCACTCTCTCGATCCATGGTGCAGAAATCCCGGTGACAAGTGTTCACCTGTGGCTTTGCGTCTAGCAGGGGCGTGAAGCGGAGCGGGCCGAGGGCGTTTGGCCACCGCTTTGGCTACGCCTTTTCGACTCTGGAGGGCGGAGACCTTATGATGGTCCGCCCTCCGCATGACACCTACTAGCAGAGAGGAGAGACAGGATTAACCACAACACTGCAACGCGGCTGCCGTGGTGTCATTGACACAAACACAGAGCATTACAACAAATGAATTGTAACCTTTTTTCTTCTTCATCTCCTCTTTCGGATGAAAGTTGGGAACTTTCCGTGATACTTTACTTCCTCTGCCAGGGGCCTGTTTAGCGGACGAGTCCCCCCTGGGCACACCCCGGGTGGTACTGCGGGTCGGGGGAAGTGCGGCGATTTGCTTTGTCATGATAGTTTTGTCATTATCTGAAGCAGAGAGGCGTCAAAAGAGGAGCCAATGCGCCACAATGCTAGATTATGATCAAGTGTTAATATTCAAGGAGCAGTGGAACCTCTCAAGTTGAACACCCTGGATGAGGTTGGTCAATTCGGAATGCAACAAAATAAATCTTTACATTTGAGTTTTTGAATTGTCATCAAAAATGTTGATGACAATCCTGTTATGACTTATAAATATTGCATATAATAAGACTAGTGCGTACGCCTGCGTATCCCTCCACACAAACAAATAATCCCATTTGCTGGTGACTCACTCTCTGTTTATGTTTAATTGAGTAAGACTGCGAAATAAGCGACCATGGGTCCAAAGAAAGTTGCAAGTAGGGATGATGTTCGAAACCGGTTCTCCCGGTTGTTCGATAAGAAAAGAACCGATTCCATGGACTCGAAACCCTTTTTGAGAACCGGTTCCTGTTATCGAGGCCACTATAGTAAAGAAAAAGAGTTGGTTCTTTATTCGAATCCCGTCCCACAGGGCATTTCCAATGTTATGCCCATTTGATTGTAGACCCTTACTGACACCTTGTGGCGATATGAAAATACTACGCGTCATTAGTTTGGGCACTTCCGGGTTGGCGACGTCAGTTCAGTTCATGAGACAATTGAGAAGTAGACAAGTCGTGTTAGCTCTTACGAGCCTTGGAAAAGATAAGTCTGTAAGTAAACTGTTTTAACCTGTTTATGTAACTCAATATTAAGGTGGAAAGTGGTTAAATTTGATACTAAGATGTTTATTGAAAAACGATTTTTGTGCACTGTTTCAATGGATGTTTTGAGGACTTAAAATGGCTGCCAGTCGTGTATTTCCACCATCGAAATAATTTTTTGGAAGAAGAATTGATTGATGACTGTGGTGTTCTTAGTGTCATAGTGTGTGTAGTTAGTATGTTCCGATAGCAGCAGAAGTGCACTTTTTGGAGAGCTGTATTATTTTCAGTTTTGTGCCCAAGGGACTGATTTTATTTAACACTATATTATTATTTATACACCTATAGTGATCACAGAGACAGGTTGTTTTTGTGTTACTGTATATATTTATTTTTCTGAAAAATCCCACTTAATATACTTTGGGTAACAGTCAATATTTTTTATTTATTTTTTTTTTTTTAGGGGGGTAACAGTCAATATTTATTCATTTTATTTTACATTTTTCTTATAAAACAAAAGTGAGCTTTTGTTAAACCAAATATTGTGTTTTTTCCATATACAACATTACCTATCTGGATTCGATAAGACAATCAATAAGGAATCGGTTCGATAAGAGGATTCGATAATGGGCTCGAACTCGATAATTTCTTATCAAACATCATCCCTAGTTGCGAGTCCCAGCACTTTGATTAAAAAAAGGTAAGAAACACTATTGAGGAAGGTATGAAGGTGGCGTGTGCCTGGCTCTGGCAGTCTTTACCAAAAAGTATTCGATAAAAGTAAAAGTGATGTTGAATGTTAATTTATTCATTTCTTTTGTCATTTATAATTTGCCACATTTTTGCATTGGTTTTCATCCAAAATGGTCTACGAAAACTGAAGTAGATCTGTACTACGTAAAAGCAAAGTATTTCTACCATCTCATACTGACTTTCAACAGGGGTTGACTACATTTCAAACATTGTACAGTGGTACCTCGAGATAAGAGTGCCCCAGCTTACTAGGTTTTTTTTGGGTGCGAGTCGTCTCTCGGCTATATATTACGCTTTAGGTTCCGAGCAAAAATTTGGGTTATGAGCCTCCCCACCACTAGTTGGTGTAGCAAATGCCACAGTGTACCCCGATCACAACAAAAATCTAGTGTAACTTAAAGCTAGATATGGACATAACTATGTTTTTCCAACCCTGGGAACGAATGAGTGTGAAGGACAGTGCTGAGAAGAAGTGGATGACATTCATTGAATTAAAGAAAGTCTTGCCAACTTGGTGAAGCAATTGGAGCGTATCACTGATAGTCTGCACCATACTGAAGCAGAAAGAATAAAACGCCATCCAAGGCCGGTAAAATAGTATCTAAACAGCGAACATTTATCTATGAAAATATGAAGACGCTGTTGATAGTGTGTTTGACGGATAAGCAGCTTGAAGGAGATACTGTAGAAGTCTGCTCTCCAAGGCAAATGCTGTACTGTACTCCATAAAACTACTTCAGTTGTTTATTATATATTGTTTTATCCAATATTTAAAAGGCATGTGCTGTTTTGGGGGGCCAAGCACAGATGAAACTATTTCAATTAATTTCAATGGGCAATGCTGTTTCGCGATACTAGTTTTTCCAGGTACAAGCTGCGTCACAAAAAAGTTAAACTTGTATCTCGAGGTACGACTGTATATGCCCGCGAAGATATTCAATACAGATAATAATTTGGATGTTTAGAAAATTGCCTGAACAAATTGTATTAAAGCTTTTTAAATAACAACTGGATCAGACTATTTATATTTCCATTAACTTCTGTATTGGAATCAAAAACATCCAGTCTCTCCAAACGGATTTTGTTCCACGTTAGAGGTTCCACTTTATGTCACAAGATATTTATTCTCAGTACCTTTTGAACAAATCCAACTACCGCGTGAGACGTCCGCAGCTTCTTTTTCATGAACAGCTTGACTGCTGACTTCCAACTTCTGACTTATTCTGTTAGATCTGTTGTTCTCCATACTTGTCTTCTTCTCCTCTTCAACATCCGAACCAAACATCCCCTTCACGTTACCCGTTTGCTGCTGTGGCAGTGATGGGTCATCAGAGCACACAGAGGGGTTGCAAGTCTCAACGCTGTGGTTTTCCAATTCAAGCATCTCGGGTTCAGCCTGATCCTCTTTGGGGAGCAGATTTATTCCAGCATCATCTTTTATCTCTTGTGGCTCTTCAGCAATCTCAGCATCATCCTCCTCTTCCACTTGTGTTTGAGGTATAATTATACTTAGAGAGGGTAATTGTGGCTTAGGAGAGTCTTCCTGTAAGTAGAATGTACTCTTCCCATCTGAGGGCTTTAGGGCTTTGGGGATCTCTTCCTTTTCTCTTGTTTCTGATCTTGCAGTAGTCCCGTGATCACCTGGCATTTTTTTGCCCTTGTTTTCCTGCTCAGGTTTTTCTCTTGGTCGGGTATTAATCCCATCAGGCTCAGCTGACACCTTTGTCTTCTCTCCAGACAATGGTGTTCCTTCGGAGGCATTGCCCAGGCTTTTGGGTGAGATGAGAGTCAAGGGAACCTGACTGTCAGTGTCTACAGATGTAAATATGAAGGAACTATCGGGCGGGACAGGAGAGGCCTCTCTTGAGGAGTCTCTTTCAACGTCTACTTCGGGAATTGGTTGGATTTTCATATCATCCAAACGAAATTCGGTCAGTCTGTCTTTTGGAGTGGTCTTTGGGATTCTTAGGCGATCCGGTTTAATTCCAGTGTTCACAGCCCTTTCAAGTATCACCCGTACAGGCGCTTTTTGGGCTAGTCCATGGTTAAACACTCTATGACTACCTTCACCTTCAGTAGCTCCAAGATTGTCCACTTGGACCTCTATCGCAGGAAAACAAGAGTAGGAGGAGTCTTCTGGACTTGGCTTGTCAGCAGGGGAAGGCATGGGTCCAGAGTAACCCAGGTCCTGCAGCTGTCTTTCATCACCCAACAGGTTTGAAGTCTGCTCTCCAAGGGTGAGATTGGCCAAAGAGCTACAGAGAACATTGGCGGGCATTGACTTTCGTCTTATGACATCAATCTGCCGGGAGGTGCGAGCAAGGTCGCCTGCTAGGTCCAAAGTATCACAATAGGGGCTTGATTGCTCAGAAGTGTGTGGATCAGAAGGTCGTTCATGGTAGGTGTCTTTCTCAGGTAAGGTTATGATGAAATCAGATGTAGGCAACACGGGGGAACATTTCTCTGAGCCTTTGGTGACTGGGGACCAGCTTTCGGAAAAGGCTCTTGATCTCTGTCCTTTTACTTCCCTTGTTGCAATGCCGTGCTGATCTTCTCCTTCGCTTATCGCCATGTCTGATGCTGTGACCAACTCAAAGTAGGTTTTTGATCCCGACTTAGTACAAGTATCACCTGTGGTCTTTAATTCAGCACCAACGTTTGAATTGGATTTAATCGCAAAGATGGCTCCCTTTCCCTCCACGGCCTCTGTTATCTCCAGTCGGACACTTTCTTCTGATTGGACTGCAAGTTTGAAGGAAAGTGTACAGTTTTTGTGCTGAGTCATGTTAGCTAAAAGCGGCTTCCATTAAAGCTGAGCAACAACAGCCAAGCCAAGACCTTGTGCACACAGAAACAGTCGCTCTCCAAACACACTTGGCAGTGCACCCACGGGGGTCGCACGTGCACGACTGCAATGACGTTATGACTTGCATGATGTTAGATGGATAAAAGTACACATGTACTATTGAATTCTTATGGAAGGAACAACAAACTGGTCAGCCTGAGAGCAATTACTTGATTAAATTTACAGATTTTAATCCAGAACTGTAAAACTAATTTTATAAAGTTTCTCATCTCACAGCCCAGCCAGCACTATGTGTCCTGCTCTAATATGATTATGAAGTAAATACTTTGATGACATGAATTTGTATAATTACTAGCAAATCACACTCGCTGATAAATTAATTGATCGCTTAATTGTTCTCGCAAAGGGAACCATAGTGTCTGTCATAATTTAGTTTGAAGTCATTGATTTATCATTTATATAACAAGTCATTATATATCTGATATATATTTATTTACTCATTATACAATGTTTATGTCAGTATTTACTCCTGGAATGACTTATTTTTCCATTGAGTGTAGGACTTCCAATATTGAAGCCTTGAGCAGTAGCCAATACTGATATTGATCAGATACGATATGCGGTAAATTTAATGATGTGGACACATTTTTCTTACTGGATAATTTCTATAATACTTCTGCCTTGGAGACTTTGTATCCGTAAGTAATATGTAACATTTGTTTATATTGACACATGTCATGTTTTATACAGCAAAATTGTTCAATTGAGGACACATATCATGTATGTCTAGCTTGTGTGTTTAGCTGTTGTGTAGCTGCTAGTCCCTAGTAGGGTATCATGTTTACCTTTTGTAAATGACTTTACCGATATACAAGAAAATACCAACATTGTGTGGTTATTGGAGGACATTTAGACATTAACTGCTTGCAGGACTGCTTTTATCGGAGCTTACCGTATTTTTCGGACTATAAGTCGCAGTTTTTTTCATAGTTTGGCCAGGGGGTGCGACTTATACTCAGGAGCGACTTATGTGTGAAATTATTAACACATTACTGCAAAAGATCAAATAATATTATTTAGCTCATTCATGTAAGAGACTAGACGTATAAGATTTCATGGGATTTTGCGATTAGGAGTGACAGATTGTTTGGTAAACATATAGCATGTTCTATATGTTATAGTTATTTGAATGACTCTTACCATAATATGTTACGTTAACATACCAGGCATGTTCTCAGTTGGTTGTATAACGTACACTTATTCAGCCTGTTGTTCACTATTCTTTATTTATTTTAAATTGCCTTTCAAATGTCTATTCTTGGTGTTGGGTTTTATCAAATAAATTTCCCCAAAAAATGCTACTTATACTCCAGTGCGACTTATATGTTTTTCCCTTCTTTATTATGCATTTTCGGCCGGTGCGACTTATACTCCGGAGCGACTTATACTCCGAAAAATAGGGTACCGTTATTGATCAGATACGATATGCGGTACATTTAATGATGTGGACACGGTTTTTTACTGGATAATTTCTATAATACTTCAGCCTTGGAGACTTTGTATCCCTAACTGCAATGATTTGATATTTGTTTATATTCACACATGTCATGTTTTATACAGCAATATTGTTCAATAGAGGACACATATCATTTATGTCTCGCTTGTGTGCTTAGCTGTTGTGTAGCTGCTAGTCCCTAGTAAATGACTTTACCGAAATACAAGAAAATACCAACATTGTGTGGTTATTGGAGGACATTTAGGCATTAACTGCCTGCAGGACTGCTTGTATCGGAGCTTATATTGGATATTTTAGATACAAGCAGATATCTTTTTTTTTTTGCTGATATCTGACAGATATCTACAGTATCTATTATTAGACATTTTTTATTTTGCCCTTTCCCAATGAGAAAATGGTAACATGGGGACACGCTAGGGGGTGTAACGGTACGTGTATTTGTATTGAACCGTTTCGATACGGGGGTTTCAGTTCGGTTCAGAGGTGTACCGAACGAGTTTCCACACAAACATATTAAGTGGCTGCCTCCGCTTCCTTCTGCCTCTGTCTCTGTCAGTCCTCTACACAGCACCCAGCATTGTCCCACCCACACAACCATCTGATTGGTTACAAACAGAGCGGTAACAACCAATCAGCAGTGCATATTCAGAGCGCATGTAGTCAGTGCTTAGCGTTTAGCAGGTAAGCATCAGGCAGCGGACTCTCCCCAAATGATAATAAACACCTCCCAGTCAACTACTAGTAACATCACTATGAGCCCGTTGACCTTCTAGAAATATAAAAGGCAGTTCAGCTCGCTCGCAGTCCTGGCTTGAGGTGAAGGCTAATTCGCTTTTAGCGTAACGTTAGCTCATTTTGCGGTGGGTGAGTGTGTTACGGACAGCAAAGCCCTGTCTGTCTGTTATTTCACTTTACCTTTTTCTGTGTTGATTGAGCTGTGTTGAAGCAGCAAAAAAGGACATTATATTAAATGAAGAGTTTCTGTCTCTGATAGTTGATATAATAATGTAACTGCATCATTAAGCCTACCGGTACATGAACTCCATGGTGTTCAGGGATGAATAGTCTCTCCTATTGCTATTGTACCATTTTTTCAGCTATAGTTACATTAATCATTAGAAATGCATGCAGCCTAGTTTTGAATGGCAGGGTCCCTGCTATCACATGTTGATAAAAATATAACATTTACATGATAAAAATCAACTATAGGTTTCCCAAATGCTGTAATAAATTAATCATGATGAGTTGACTTGAAACTGTTTAATGTTGCACTTTTTATATGTAGAAGAAAAGTTTTGTCACTGTATTTAATGTGAGCAACAACTTGAGGCACTTTAATGTTGATTAACGTGGGCAGAATTATTATAGTGTTCCCAATGTTAAAAGGATAAAGCCATTGTTTACAAATTTCGTAAAAAAAACAACCAAAAAATGTATATTTTGTTGTTTTCTTACTGTACCAAAAATTAACCAAACCGTGACCTCTAAACCGAGGTCCGAACCGAACCGAAATTTTTGTGTACCGTTACACCCCTAGGACACGCTCAACATAGGAAGTGGACAGACGATCAGTAATTATTGAGAAACGGAGATAAGGTAGGATTAAACTCTGCTTCTCCTTCCTCCTTTTTAGTCGTTCTGAATGATGAAAGTGCAAACATTTTTACCTAATGAAATAGGGTTAAGCATGTTAGGAATAAATTAACCATTACCACCTATCATAGGTAAATACGGGAACAAAAAAACAACATTGACTTCTAAATATACCCCACTAAAACTACACTAATAAGTTTGTAATTAATGTGATTAGATTTTGAAGTTTTAAGTATTGTCGGTGTTGAGAGGACAGAAAAGAGATAAATATGCCACCAGTCTGATTTTCATGATCACAGTGTGATGGTTGTAACAATAGGAAGATGATATCCCCCATTGTTTTAAAATGCAACAAAAACAAATGCAATTCAAAAGTAAGAACCAGAGAAAATCACTTTCAATAATGGTTCTGGAAGCAACAACACAAGTCGCCGTTCTTCAGACTGCACCACAATATTCTGCGCAAACAAAAACACATCTGCGGTGTGACAAGTGGTAGTTGCATTTGTAATGCAGCTGGCAACACACCGACAACAGCCATATGGCAATCACAGTCCACGTAAAACGAAAATGGAACCGTGAAAAAGCAAAAAATAATGACCATGGACAAGCTTTAGGATCTAAAAGTGCAGCAAATTTGCAGAAAGCAAAAGGAAACGTGCAAAAAAACAACAATCCCATGCACTCAAATACGCACGCGCACACACACACGCACACTTGTATTTCTTACCTTCTTGAGACCTCCGAAAAATGCCTACCTCATTAGGACCACTCTTTCTAAACATATAAATATTTGTATTTACAACATTAATAATATATACATACTATGCAAATATAAAAAAGTCAAGCTTTTAGTTAATTTTTTTTATTTTTTGTTTGTGATTGGTTTTTAATCTTCATTATTTACTTCAAGTTATTACTATTATTTTTTTTAAATTAATTTTGGCCAAAGGGGGCGCATTTCAATTTCTTACACACACTTCTTATTTCATATGTTGGCCAGAAGGGGAGCACTTCAAATTTTTACACACACTTGTTGTTTCATATGTTGACCAGAGGGGGAGCACTTTTAAAACCGACACACAGTCAATTTGAAAAATCCCTCCTTTTTGGGACCACTCTCATTTTGACAGATTTCACCACCAGGGGTACAAATGAGATCTCTATTTTTTGTTTTGTTTTGTCTTATGGTCACATATAGGACGCGGGTTGTCTTACGTCAGCACCAGGAGTCGTACATTCAGCTGTTCACCTCGCGGGTTTTTTAGGGGATGAATAGGGAAGTCCTTCTTTAGCTGCCGTCTTGTTTTATCATATATTGCTGCCTTCGCACCTGCCAATGTTTACTTTTGTATGCACATTAAATCAACAAAAAAATCCTCACTTTGGAGAAATGTTCACGGACTCGAGTATTTGGCTCTTAGATGCAATGGTTTTCCCTATTGGGACCATGATTTATGTCCTAACTTGTTCACCGGTCCTCATATGGAAGGTACTTTTCCTTGTTGATGTCTCAAGAAGAGTAGAAATACAAGACCGCCCGCAAGCACACACACTCTTGTATTTCTTACCTTCTTGAGGCCTCCGAAAAATGCCTACCTCTTTAGGACCACTCTTTCTAGACATATAAATATTTGTATTTACAACATTAATAATATATACATACTATGCAAATATAAAAAAGGTAAACTTTTAGTTAATTTTTTTAATTTTTTGTTTGTGATTGTTATTTAATCTTCATTATTTACTTCAAGTTATTACTATTTTTTTTATTAATTTTGGCCAAAAGGGGCGCATTTCAATTTCTTACACACACTTCTTATTTCATATGTTGGCCAGAGGGGGAGCACTTCAAATGTTTACACACACTTGTTATTTCATATGTTGACCAGAGGAGGGGAGGGCACTTTTAAAACCGACACACAGTCAATTTGAAAAATCCCTCCTTTTTGGGACCACTCTCATTTTGACAGATTTCACCACCAGGGGTACAAATGAGATCTCTATTTTTTGTTTTTTTTTGTCTTATGGTCACATATAGGACGCGGGTTGTCTTACGTCAGCACCAGGAGTCGTAAATTCAGCTGTTCACCTGGCGGGTTTTTTAGGGGATGAATAGGGAAGTCCTTCTTTAGCTGCCGTCTTGTTTTATCATATATTGCTGCCTTCGCACCTGTCAATGTTTACTTTTGTATGCACATTAAATCAACAAAAAAATCCTCACTTTGGAGCAATGTTCACGGACTCGAGTATTTGGCTCTTAGATGCAATGGTTTTCCTTATTGGGACCATGATTTATGTCCTAACTTGTTCACCGGTCCTCATATGGATGGTACTTTTCCTTGTTGATGTCTCAAGAAGAGTAGAAATACAAGACCGCCCGCAAGCACACACACTCTTGTATTTCTTACCTTCTTGAGGCCTCCGAAAAATGCCTACCTCTTTAGGACCACTCTTTCTAGACATATAAATATTTGTATTTACAACATTAATAATATATACATACTATGCAAATATAAAAAAGGTAAACTTTTAGTTAATTTTTTTAATTTTTTGTTTGTGATTGTTATTTAATCTTCATTATTTACTTCAAGTTATTACTATTTTTTTTTTTTTTAAATTAATTTTGGCCAAAAGGGGCGCATTTCAATTTCTTACACACACTGGTTTTTTCATATGTTGGCCAGAGGGGGAGCACTTCAAATGTTTACACACACTTGTTATTTCATATGTTGACCAGAGGGGGAGCACTTTTAAAACCGACACACAGTCAATTTGAAAAATCCCTCCTTTTTGGGACCACTCTCATTTTGACAGATTTCACCACCAGGGATACAAATGAGATCTCTATTTTTTGTCTTATGGTCACATATAGGACGCGGGTTGTCTTACGTCAGCACCAGGAGTCGTACATTCAGCTGTTCACCTGGCGGGTTTTTTAGGGGATGAATAGGGAAGTCCTTCTTTAGCTGCCGTCTTGTTTTATCATATATTGCTGCCTTCGCACCTGCCAATGTTTACTTTTGTATGCACATTAAATCAACAAAAAAATCCTCACTTTGGAGAAATGTTCACGGACTTGAGTATTTGGCTCTTAGATGCAATGGTTTTCCCTATTGGGACCATGATTTATGTCCTAACTTGTTCACCGGTCCTCATATGGAAGGTACTTTTCCTTGTTGATGTCTCAAGAAGAGTAGAAATACAAGACCGCCCGCAAGCACACACACTCTTGTATTTCTTACCTTCTTGAGGCCTCCGAAAAATGCCTACCTCTTTAGGACCACTCTTTCTAGACATATAAATATTTGTATTTACAACATTAATAATATATACATACTAAGCAAATATAAAAAAGGTAAACTTTTAGTTAATTTTTTTAATTTTTTGTTTGTGATTGTTATTTAATCTTCATTATTTACTTCAAGTTATTACTATTTTTTTTATTTTTTTTTATTAATTTTGGCCAAAAGGGGCGCATTTCAATTTCTTACACACACTGGTTTTTTCATATGTTGGCCAGAGGGGGAGCACTTCAAATGTTTACACACACTTGTTATTTCATATGTTGACCAGAGGAGGGGAGGGCACTTTTAAAACCGACACACAGTCAATTTGAAAAATCCCTCCTTTTTGGGACCACCCTCATTTTGACAGATTTCACCACCCAGGGGTACAAATGAGATCTCTATTTTTTTTATTTTTTTTGTCTTATGGTCACATATAGGACGCGTGTTGTCTTACGTCAGCACCGGGAGTCGTAAAATCAGCTGTTCACCTGGCGGGTTTTTTAGGGGATGAATAAGGAAGTCCTTCTTTAGCTGCCGTCTTGTTTTATCATATATTGCTGCCTTTGCACCTGTCAATGTTCACTTTTGTATGCACATTAAATCAACAAAAAAATCCTCACTTTGGAGCAATGTTCACGGACTCGAGTATTTGGCTCTTAGATGCAATGGTTTTCCCTATTGGGACCATGATTTATGTCCTAACTTGTTCACCGGTCCTCATATGGAAGGTACTTTTCCTTGTTGATGTCTCAAGAAGAGTAGAAATACAAGACCGCCTGCAAGCACACACACTCTTGTATTTCTTACCTTCTTGAGGCCTCCGAAAAATGCCTACCTCTTTAGGACCACTCTTTCTAGACATATAAATATTTGTATTTACAACATTAATAATATATACATACTATGCAAATATAAAAAAGGTAAACTTTTAGTTAATTTTTTTAATTTTTTTGTTTGTGATTGTTATTTAATCTTCATTATTTACTTCAAGTTATTACTATTTTTAAAATTTTTTTTAATTAATTTTGGCCAAAAGGGGCGCATTTCAATTTCTTACACACACTGGTTTTTTCATATGTTGGCCAGAGGGGGAGCACTTCAAATGTTTACACACACTTGTTATTTCATATGTTGACCAGAGGAGGGGAGGGCACTTTTAAAACCGACACACAGTCAATTTGAAAAATCCCTCCTTTTTGGGACCACCCTCATTTTGACAGATTTCACCACCCAGGGGTACAAATGAGATCTCTATTTTTTGTTTTTTTTTGTCTTATGGTCACATATGGGACGCGGGTTGTCTTACGTCAGCACCGGGAGTCGTAAAATCAGCTGTTCACCTGACGGGTTTTTTAGGGGATGAATAAGGAAGTCCTTCTTTAGCTGCCGTCTTGTTTTATCATATATTGCTGCCTTTGCACCTGTCAATGTTCACTTTTGTATGCACATTAAATCAACAAAAAAATCCTGACTTTGGAGCAATGTTCACGGACTCTAGTATTTGGCTCTTTATTAGATGCAATGGTTTTTCTGTATTGGGACCATGATTTATGTCCTAACTTGTTCACCGGTCCTCATATGGAAGGTGCTTTTCCTTGTTGATGTCTCAAGAAGGGTAGAAATACAAGTACACACACACACACACTGTACACACACACACACACACACACACACACACACACACACACACACACACACACACACACACACACACACACACACACACACACACACACACACACACACACACACACACACAGACACACACACACACACACACACACACACGAGGAATCATCCCTGCATGTGCAAACTGCACACTCACACACCTTCTTGTGATGGACTTTGCTCCCTGTGAGGACTTCCTCCATTGAGTCCCTCAGGCGTTTGGACTTGCTCGCAGCCTAAAGCCTGCGGTTCTGTTACCAAATCTGTCTGCTCTAAGAGCAGAGAGCCCGGGTGCTCACATGTCACTTCCTCCTGGCAACCGGCAACTTCCTCCTCATCCTCCTGCTGCCGCTCCTCCGCAGAGAGAGCACTGACAGGCTCTACTTTATCTCCTCAAACAAGGGAATTGGGACAGGTGGGTGAGACATGGATGGAACTGGAATTACATCGGTTCACAAGACATTTTAGCCTCAGATGGAGATGCATGTGATGCGATGGACAAACTCTGAGGCTACCAGTGGACATTGGGAATAACTTTGCGATGTGAAAAATGACCATGCATACATGATACATTGACAGTGGAACCCTAAATGTCAAACACAACAATATTTCGCACAGAAAACTTCTCATACATAATAGTTGTGTGTTGTTTACATTTTATCCAATATCGGTGAAAAAGTATTACTTTTACCAGTGCTTAAACTGTGCCATAACCGAGACTAAAAAAAATAAAAATAAACCAATGTTGTCCATAAAAAATGCCCTCTTTAAAAAAAAAAAAAAAAAAGCAACATTTCGTGACATGCAAGTTGGATTTTAGGTTTTCAATATACAAACTCCGTTTCCATATGAGTTGGGAAATTGGGTTAGATGTAAATATAAACGGAATACAATGATTTGCAAATCCTTTTCAACCCATATTCAATTGAATGCACTATAAAGACAAGATATTTGATGTTCAAACTCATAAACTTTTTTTTTTTTTTTTTGCAAATAATAATTAATTTAGAATTTCATGGCTGCAACACGTGCCAAAGTAGTTGGGAAAGGGCATGTTCACCACTGTGTTACATGGCCTTTCCTTTTAACAACACTCAGTAAACGTTTGGGAACTGAGGAGACACATTTTTGAAGCTTCTCAGGTGGAATTCTTTCCCATTCTTGCTTGATGTACAGCTTAAGTTGTTCAACAGTCCGGGGGTCTCCGTTGTGGTATTTTAGGCTTCATAATGCGCCACACATTATCAATGGGAGACAGGTCTGGACTACAGGCAGGCCAGTCTAGTACCCGCATTCTTTTACTATGAAGCCACGTTGATGTAACACGTGGCTTGGCATTGGCTTGCTGAAATAAGCAGGGGCGTCCATGGTAACGTTGCTTGGATGGCAACATATGTTGCTCCAAAACCTGTATGTACCTTTCAGCATTAATGGCGCCTTCACAGATGTGTAAGTTACCCATGCCTTGGGCACTAATACACCCCCATACCATCACAGATGTTGGCTTTTCAACTTTGCGCCTATAACAATCCGGATGGTTCCTTTCCTCTTTGGTCCGGAGGACACGACGTCCACAGTTTCCAAAAACAATTTGAAATGTGGACTCGTCAGACCACAGAACACTTTTCCACTTTGTATCAGTCCATCTTAGATGAGCTCAGGCCCAGCGAAGCCCACGGCGTTTCTGGGTGTTGTTGATAAACGGTTTGCGCCTTGCATAGGAGAGTTTTAACTTGCACTTACAGATGTAGCGACCAACTGTAGTTACTGACAGTGGGTTTCTGAAGTGTTCCTGAGCCCATGTGGTGATATCCTTTACGCACTGATGTCGCTTGTTGATGCAGTACAGCCTGAGGGATCGAAGGTCACGGGCTTAGCTGCTTACGTGCAGTGATTTCTCCAGATTCTCTGAACCTTTTGATGATATTACGGACCGTAGATGGTGAAATCCCTAAATTCCTTGCAATAGCTGGTTTTTCTTAAACTGTTCAACAATTTGCTCACGCATCTGTTGACAAAGTGGTGACCCTCGCCCCATCCTTGTTTGTGAATGACTGAGCATTTCATGGAATCAACTTTTATACCCAATCATGGCACCCACCTGTTCCCAATTTGCCTGTTCACCTGTGGGATGTTCCAAATAAGTGTTTGATGAGCATTCCTCAACTTTATCAGTATTTATTGCCACCTTTCCCAACTTCTTTGTCAAGTGTTGCTGGCATCAAATTCTAAAGTTAATGATTATTTGCAACAAAAAAAAAAGTTCATCAGTTTGAACATCAAATTTGTTGTCTTTGTAGCATATTCAACTGAATATGGGTTGAAAATGATTTGCAAATCATTGTATTCCGTTTATATTTACATCTAACACAATTTCCCAACTCATATGGAAACGGGGTTTGGAAAAAAATGAAGTAAGCAATGAGCAAGATTTTAGTCGAGTAACTTAAAGACATACATTCAGTACAAGTCGAGCAGAAATTGATAATTGATACACGATTAAGGTAAAGTTATGTTTACCAGTTAATAATCCATGCAGGACTTTTTTTTTGGCCCTAAACATGATTTTGTGTTTGGTCCCCTTTCGGTCTTTAATATTACTAGTGTAACATGCTAGAGCGGGAGGTCAGCAACCCGCGGCTCTTTAGCACCGCCCTAGTGGCTCCCTGGATCTTTTTCAAAAATGGAAAAAGATGGGGGAAAAATATATATGTTGTTGTTTTAATAATGTTTCTGTAGGACAAACATAACACAAACCTTCCTAATTGTTAGAAAGCCCACCGTTTAATATGTTTGTGTGTATGCTTCAATTTTGTACCGTAGTTGGTTCACGTGTACAACTTTCTCTGTCACTGCCGCAGAAAGACGTGTTTTATGCCACAAAGGTGAGCTTTGTTGATGTTAATGACTTGCGTGGAGTGCTAATAATCCATGCTAACATGCTATTTAGGCTAGCTGTGTGTACATATTGCATCATTATGCCTCATTTGTAGCTATATTTGAGTTAATTTAATTGTCCTTGACTTATGTCCTCTGTGTATTTAATTAGGGCCCGCCATGGCCCATTGCAAAAGGACTCCCACAGGGAGTCCTTATGCAATGGGACATAAGGACCTATTGAATTTCTAAGGTTTTATTATTCTTTATTAGGGCCCGCAGTGGCCCATTGCAAAAGGACTCCCACAGGGAGTCTTTATGCAATGGGACATAAGGACCTATTGAATTTCTAAGGTTTTATTATTATTCTTTCTTTATTCTTCCGCCGCCTCTTCGAGCACTAATTTGACCCACTTAACATGCTTCAAAACTCACCATATTTGACCCACACATCAGGACCTGCGAAAATTGTCTTTTAATAAAAAAAACCAAACTGCAAAAATCAAAATTGCGCTCTAGCGTCCCCTAGGAAAAAAAAAAACTAGACTGCCTGTAACTCCCACTAGGAAGGTCGGAAAGACATGAAACAAAATCCTCTATGTAGGTCTGACTCAGACCTAACTTTCATAATGGTACATTCTCGGGCTAAAATCAACAGGAAGTTGGCAATTCCCCCTTCAAGACAAAAAAGTACTAAAAACAGTCACTTTTGCCTCTTTGAGCTGTAATTTGACCCCCTTAACATGCTTCAAAACTCACCGAACTTAACACACACATCAGGACTGGCTAAAACTGTGATCTAATGAAAAAACCTAACCCCAAATCTAAAAATTGTGCTCTACAGCAATTTTTTAATACAACGCACAAAAAACTGCTCCTCGGATGAAAGAAATTACAAAACTGCCTGTAACTCCCACTGGGAAGGTCGGAGAGACATGAAACAAAAACCTCTATGTAGGTCTCACTTAGACCTACATTTCATAAATTGACAACCCCCAGCAAAAATCTACAGGAAGTTTGCTATTCCCCCTTCAACACAACATTTTTGTTAAAAGCGGTCACCTTTCTTCAAAATCTATCTCCTCTGACAGCGTTTGTCGTTTCGCCTTCAAACTAACACAGGTGAGAGATAAAACCCTTGTGATTAAAAGTATAGATGGGATTTTTAATACCTGCTCCGGTTTTGATTTTATGACCCTTCAAAGACCCGCTGCGCTGATGCTGCTGCACTGCTGTTTTTTTAATATGGCTGCTTAAAAGCAGGAAGCACCAACGTGCCCACACAATGCAGACAAGGTAGGTACACTAGACAAAAGTCTTGGGACACTTCAGACTACAAGTAGACAAAAGTATTGGGACACTTAGGACTAGTTTATATTTGCATCTCTCATGACACATTATCTGTATGTAATATTGGCTGCATTTCTGATTGTGTGCCATGTTGTTCCAGACCACAGCAAACGCTACCCAGCTTGCAAAGATTGTAATAAATCCATTAGAAGAAGACAGCCGGTCCTTTCCTATAACTTGGGCACACACATCTATACCTTTGGCAGTTTTAAGCCAGTCATTTCCAGGAGTTATCTAACCCTCTGAGACATTTACTTGATGTATTGACTTCATTATAACACTTACATAAGGCTTTTAACTTTTTGCGGCTCCAGACAGATTTGTTTTTTGTATTTTTGGTCCAATATGGCTCTTGGGTTGCCGACCACCTGTGCTCGGGGTAATATTACAATGTAGCTTATGGGAACCTGAGAGTGAGATAAGATAAGAAGTGTACTTTAAACATACAGTACATAAATCAAATTAAATTAAAATTGAAGCTAAAGGGTGTCAAGTTATTGGTTTTTACTTTTACTCAATGTCATTGGCGTTGTTAGGCCTATTTTAGGGGGGCTCAAGCCCCCCTAAAATATTCTTAAGCCCCCCTAAATAATTTGGTGTTTTTTTTACAAATAAATGCCGACATATTCATTATAAAGTGGCCCAAATATGAGTTTAAATAAATAATCATATAACCTGTTATTATTCACTCAGTTTCCCCTCACTTCGTAGCGTAAGGTAGAGAGCCCATTCCGTGCGTCGGTATCCAATCCATTCCACTTGTTCATATAGAAAATGCCCACATCACTCAAATTCCAGCCCGCATTTTCTCTGCGACCTTGCTTGCGGTCCTGCAGGTGTACGAAGCACATTATCTTCCTTTACAATGAGTGAAGCTGCACAAAACCTTGTGTGTGCAATTGTAAATCATTTATTTTTTAAGTTTTGTGTTTCTTGTAGAATCTATATTAAGTAATATACATAAGCCTATTGTTAAAATAATGAAAAAAACATCACTAAATATATTTGTTTTATTGTATTGTTACATTAATAGCTGTTTTATTATTATAGGATGGCTTGTTAAACATTTAATAGGATTTTCAGAGGGAGGAAAAACCAAGACATTTAATATAAAATGTAAAATGAATAAATACATAAAAAGAAAAAGAAACTAGTCCTAAGTGTCCCAATACTTTTGTCTACTTTTAGTCTGAAGTGTCCCAAGACTTTTGTCTAGTGTAGCTACCTTGTCTGCATTGTGTGGGCACGCTGGTGCTTCCTGCTTTTAAGCAGCCATCTTGAAAAAACAGCTGAGCAGCAGCATCAGCGCAGTGGTTCTTTGAAGGGTCATAAAATCAAAACCGGAGCCGGTATTAAAACTCTTTCGCCAACTTTTAATCAGAAGGGTTAAATCTCTCTCCTGTGTTAGTTTGAAGGCAAAACAACAAACGCGCTCAGAGGAGATAATGTTTAAAGAAAGGTGACCGTTTTTTACAAAAATGTTGTGTTGAAGGGGGAATAGCAAACTTCCTGTAGATTTTTGCTGGGGGTTGTCAATTTATGAAATGTAGGTGTAAGTGAGACCTACGGAGAGGATTTTGTTTCATGTCTCTCCGACCTTCCCAGTGGGAGTTACAGGCAGTTGTGTAATTTTTATCTTCCGAGGAGCAGTTTTTTCTCCGTTTTATAAAAAAAATTGCGCTAGAGGGCAATTTTAAAATTTGGGGTTAGGTTTTTTTATTAGATCCCAATTTTTGCCAGTCTTGATGTGTGTGTTAAGTTTGGTGAGTTTTGAAGCATGTACAGGGGGTGAAATTACAGCTCAAAGAGGCAAAAGTGACTGTTTTTAGTACTTTTTTGTCTTGAAGGGGGAATTGCCAACTTCCTGTTGATTTCAGCCCGAGGATATACAATTATGAGAACTAGGTCTAAGTCAGACCTACATAGAGGTTTTTGTTTATGTCTCTCCGACCTTCCTAGTGGGAGTTACAGGCAGTCTGTTTTTTTTTTTTCCTAGGGGGCGCTAGAGCGCAATTTTGATTTTTGCGGTTCGTTTTTTTTATTAAAAGACGATTTTCGCAGGTCCTGATGTGTGGGTCAAATATGGTGAGTTTTGAAGCATGTTAAGTGGGTCAAATTAGTGCTCAAAGAGGCGGCGGAAGAATAATAATAAAGAACAATAGGTCCTTATGTCCCATTGCATAAGGACTCCCTGTGGGAGTCCTTTTGCAATGGGCCATTGCGGGCCCTAATAATAAAACCTTACAAATTCAATAGGTCCTTATGTCCCATTGCATAAGGACTCCCTGTGGGAGTCCTTTTGCAATGGGCCATTGCGGGCCCTAATAATAAAACCTTACAAATTCAATAGGTCCTTATGTCCCATTGCATAAGGACTCCCTGTGGGAGTCCTTTTGCAATGGGCCGTGCGGGCCCTAAATATATGGTTAAAAGCCATCGTCCCGGGGAGCATTTCATTTCGTCCCGTGCATTTAAAAAAAATAATAATAACAATGAATAATTTCTAAGTCTTTGTTAGCCTTTTGTGAAGTTTTGTGCTCGTGCGCAACATTCGCTCGCATCCTGTGCATCTCCTGGGGGCAAAGCCCCCCCTGTCCTTAAAAGCTAGTGAAGCCCCTGCTCAATGTTAATGTTGTGCCACATGTTCAAGGCATTTACTTAAAGCCAATTCAAAACTGCTATACTGCTTGGGAATTAATGAAAAAGGTAACCAAAGCACAACAAATGGGCAAAAATTACCTAAGATTTTTTGTTAAAATAAAGCCAATAATGACATTTTTTGTGGTCCCCTTTATTTAGAAACATATCGAAATAAATTTAGTACCGGTACCGGTACCAACATATTGGTATCGGGACAACTCTAGTCTATTGGCTCATTGAACATTAGTAAGGTAGTGTAATATGCTGACTTTCACACTCACTACGTAATTGGTTTGACTTTAGCAGTTCCACTAAAATTTGACATGATGCATTCACTTACCGTTTACCCTTCTATATGTACTGCACGGAGGTAGGCGCAGGGGAAGGAACATGCTGCAACACCACAGTGTGTGACACATACAGGACGGGTAATCTGGCTAATGAGGTGACTCGGGTAAGGCGGTGCCAAAGTGTCGCGGGTGTGACGTGTTGGCATGCGGCACGTGGGTGGAGGAGTAAAGAGGAGAAGTGGCTGACATGTTTTGGTGGTCAGTTTGTGGATGCCCTCAGTGGCCTAAAAGTAGGAGTACCTTGTGCCGCTGGCCCGATCTGCCCAGTGGACGGCGAGGGAGGAGGGGAGGGAGGCAAATTGGCTGAGTCATCCACTGTGAAGGGAGAGAGAGACACACACACACACACACACACACACCGGGTAGACAAGACATGGGTGGAAGGAAGGAAATGACAAAGCTGTGTATCCTAATATTGTCTAGGATTCCATCAGCAGGTAATGTGGACACTTACATCACGAATGGCACGGTTACAGCCACGGACAGAACTCCATCAACAGTCCCAAACACGTACCTGTTGTCCCGGGGTGCGCGGCGCCGCTGCCGTTGCATCCGTTCTCCCGGTAGCTGTAGGCGGAGTAGCCATTCTCTTGGCCGTTGGAGGCCCAGTGCTCCTCTGGCTGCCGACCATCTGCCATGGCTGCCTGCCTGCCTGCCTGCCTGCCTGCTGGGACGGCTCACCTGCGAGACAAAGGGAACCACCGATATGATGAGAGACTGCAGGTGCAGTGTCACGACTCGCCACCAGAGGGAGCAAGTCACCACGCTGCTCTGCTGAGAAATGATTCTTTTGTCCGTGCAAAACACATATTTTTGGTACTTTTCAACAAATACGCGTCACAAAATTAACATGAAACGGTTTAATGATATTGCCAACATTATAGTGTTAGCGTTCAGAAAACCAAGCACACCTCTCGTATCCTATAACTGCTGACTGGGAGGCTGTTGTCATGGCAACTAGGGCAGGGTCCCTCAGAGGTCGGGCAGATGATATTGACAGTCTCTCTCCGTCCAGACACAAGAGGCCCTAAACACACTGCAATCTAAGTGCAACACTGGCAGCAGCCCCCACCGGAAAGGAAACAAGCAATGTTTAAAAGGCAGTATGTCACGGCCAGGGTGCATTGGAATGCGCCCTCATCATTGCGCTCTGCGCTTCACACCGTGGGACACGCCCACGACTGTGGCGCACATCCAGGGACACGCCGCGCGTGTCTCCGCCCTGCAGCTGCCGCCAGCTGCAATCACTTGCCGGCAATCATCACACCTGCCTGGAATGAAGGAGCTGCCTTCATAAGCCTGGACATCTTGGCATGCCGGCGCCGGAATATAATCATCTGTTGGTGTATAGTAAGCGATCATCCTGCTTGATGCAATACTGTTCTCTCTGTCTGTTTTCCCTTCCGTGTTTCATTGTCGTGTCATCCTACTGCAGACCTCCGTTCCCGTGTTTTGACGTTGCTGTGTGTCTCGTCATTTCTCGTCGTCGTTCCTCTGCTTCTCGGACTGCTCCTTGGATCTCGACCTCCCGCTTGGACACGGATTCCCCTCTTCCCCTGGACTTCCTCATCTCTCGTTCAACACTTGGTAACGCACACCTCAGTTAAATACTACACATAGTCGTACACCATACACACTCTTGGATTTTGCCACACTCCATTTCCTTAGTTCATTTATTTAGTGTTTATTATTAGGGCCCGCAATGGCCCATTGCAAAAGGACTCCCACAGGGAGTCCTTATGCAATGGGACATAAGGACCTATTGTTTTTCGTTCGTTTTATTCTTTATTATTCTTCCGCCGCCTCTTCGAGCACTAATTTGACCCACTTAACATGCTTCAAAACTCACCATATTTGACCCACACATCAGGACCTGCGAAAATTGTCTTTTAATAAAAAAAAAAAACTGCAAAAATCAAAATTGCGCTCTAGCGCCCCCTAGAAAAAAAACAAACTAGACTGCCTGTAACTCCCACTAGGAAGGTCGGAAAGACATGAAACAAAATCCTCTATGTAGGTCTGACTCAGACCTAACTTTCATAATGGTACATTCTCGGGCTAAAACCAACAGGAAGTTGGCAATTCCCCCTTCAAGACAAAAAAGTACTAAAAACAGTCACTTTTGCCTCTTTGAGCTGTAATTTGACCCCCTTAACATGCTTCAAAACTCACCGAACTTAACACACACATCAGGACTGGCTAAAACTGTGATCTAATGAAAAAACCTAACCCCAAATCTAAAAATTGTGCTCTACAGCAATTTTTTAATAAAACGCACAAAAAACTGCTCCTCGGATGAAAAAAATTACAAAACTGACTGTAACTCCCACTGGGAAGGTCGGAGAGACATGAAACAAAAGTCTCTATGTAGGTCTCACTTAGACCTACATTTCATAATTTGACAACCCCCAGCAAAAATCAACAGGAAGTTTTCTATTCCCCCTTCAAAACAACATTTTTGTTAAAACCGGTCACCTTCCTTCAAAATCTATCTCCTCTGAGCGCGTTTGTCGTTTCGCCTTCAAACTAACACAGGTGAGAGATAAAACCCTTGTGATTAAAAGTATAGATGGGATTTTTAATACCTGCTCCGGTTTTGATTTTATGACCCTTCAAAGACCCGCTGCACTGATGCTCCTGCGGTGCTGTTTTTTTAAGATGGCTGCTCAAAAGCAGGAAGCACCAACGTGCCCACACAATGCAGACAAGGTAGGTACACTAGACAAAAGTCTTGGGACACTTCAGACTAAAAGTAGACAAAAGTATTGGGACACTTAGGACTAGCACCTGCCAAATACGCGGGCCCGAACAACGCTGCTTGCAGCTTTAATTATATATATTACTATATATAATAAATCATTGAACATTACTGCCATCTAGTGTCTGTTGCCGTCACCTCCTCTGCAAACCTTAACAGTATATTTTTTAGTTAATTAGTGTTAATAAGGGGTAAACCCTTCCTTTCCCCCCAGAATTATTATTCTCTTACCAAAACATTTTGGACAATTATTCTATTAATAATTAGTCATTTATTATCTATTGCAGGTATGTCAGTCATTTTAGATCGGGGGGGCCACATGGAGAAAAATCACGGCACGATAACTTAAAAATAAAGACACCTTCAGATTGTTTTCTTTGTTTAAAAATGGAACAAGCACATTCTGAAAATGTCATAAGTCATAATGTTGTTGTTTTTTACACCTACATGTTGCGGTTAATAGTATTCTACCTTTATTTGTCGTTATTTATACTTTCTGAATAAATTAAGGCCGGATAGTCGAACCTCGGATTCAGGAGGAACAGTGTGGTTTTTGTCCTGGTCGTGGAACTGTGGACCAGCTCTATACTCTCGGCAGGGTCCTTGAGGGTGCATGGGAGTTTGCCCAACCAGTCTACATGTGCTTTGTGGACTTGGAGAAGGCATTTGATCGTGTCCCTCGGGAAGTCCTGTGGAGAGTGCTCAGAGAGTATGGGGTAACGGACTGTCTGATTGTGGCAGTCCGCTCCCTGTATGATCAGTGTCAGAGCTTGGTCCGCATTGCCGGCAGTAAGTCGGACACGTTTCCAGTGAGGGTTGGACTCCCCCAAGGCTGCCCTTTGTCACCGATTCTGTTCATAACTTTTATGGACAGAATTTCTAGGCGCAGTCAAGGCGTTGAGGGGATCTGGTTTGGTGGCTGCAGGATTAGGTCTCTGCTTTTTGCAGATGATGTGGTCCTGATGGCTTCATCTGGCCAGGATCTTCAGCTCTCACTGGATCGGTTCGCAGCAGAGTATGAAGCGACTGGGATGAGCATCAGCACCTCCAAGTCCGAGTCCATGGTTCTCGCCCGGAAAAAGGTGGAATGCCATCTCCGGGTTGGGGAGGAGACCCTGCCTCAAGTGGAGGAGTTCAAGTACCTAGGAGTCTTGTTCACAAGTGGGGGAAGAGTGGATCGTGAGATCGACAGGCGGATCGGTGCGGCGTCTTCAGCAATGCGGACGCTGTATCGATCCGTTGTGGTGAAGAAGGAGCTGAGCCGGAAGGCAATGCTCTCAATTTACCGGTCGATCTACGTTCCCATCCTCACCTATGGTCATGAGCCATGGGTTATGACCGAAAGGACAAGATCACGGGTACAAACGGCCGAAATGAGTTTCCTCCGCCGGGTGGCGGGGCTCTCCCTTAGAGATAGGGTGAGAAGCTCTGCCATCCGGAGGAGCTCAAAGTAAAGCCGCTGCTCCTCCACATGGAGAGGAGCCAGATGAGGTGGTTCGGGCATCTGGTCAGGATGCCACCCGATTGTCTCCCTAGTGAGGTGTTTAGGGCACGTCCAACCGGTAGGAGGCCACGGGGAAGACCCAGGACATGTTGGGAAGACTATGTCTCCCGGCTGGCCTGGGAACGCCTTGGGATCCCCCGGGAAGAGCTGGACAAAGTGGCTGGGGAGAGGGAAGTCTGGGCTTCCCTGCTTAGGCTGCTGCCCCCGCGACCGACCTCGGATAAGCGGAAGAAGATGGATGGATGGATGGATAATGTTCATCAGTCAACACATTGGTGTTAATTTTCAATCTATCAAGATAAAAAAAATAACATAAAAAATCAAATTACAGGATGTTATTTATGTAGTTTGCTCATTTTCCTCGACTGGTGCACTAACATCATGTGGGAAAAACAACTTTACAAATTGGGCAAATTCCCAACTGCTCATTTGAAGGAAATATGAAAGAAGGCAAGATTGTTTTATAAATTTAACCGCAATTCCTCGGTTTGATTTTACATTTTTCCCGGACTCACGCAAATAACAAATACACAAAAGTACCAATAGGTAAGACACGTTGGTTTTGCATAATAGGGCCCTTTTAATGAATTATTTTGACCACTCGGTGTTGCCAAAATAACAATTACCACTCTAATTCGAATTAAAGACAGCAATAAATCCACTCCAGATTGATAATAACAAATAGGTTAGTGTTTTTCATACATACCAATGTACCCATTTTAAAGTTAAAGTCCCAACGATAGTCCCACACACACACTACTAGGTGTTGTGAAATTATCCTCTGCATTTGACTCATCCCCATGTTCCACCCCATGGGAGGAGAGGGGAGCAGTGAGCAGCAGCGGTGGCCGTGCCCGGGAATAATTTTGCTGATTTAAACCCCCAATTTCAACTCTTAATGCCAAGTTAGTGAGGCAATGTGTCCCATTTTTATAGTCTTTGGAATTACTCAGCAGGGGTTTGAACTCACAACCTTCCAGTCTCAGGGCGGACACTCTAACCACAAAGCCACTGAGCATGTTTTGACTGAGTAAATTCACTTAAACAAGCGTTTTCTAACATTCCACACCACAAAATAATAAAAGTACATAAGATACATGCTGATCAATATCAATATCTGATCGGATCTATGTCAGCCGATACACACGGCTTCAATATCGCTATCTTTGTTTCTCCACTATCTCCACTTAAGCACCTGGTCTGCCAGAGAATAAGAAGACTTTGTCAATCAGACCCCTCTAAAGACTTAATTTTTTAAATAAGCAATTAGCAGCAAAGCTGGCAAACTTTTCTGGTATTTTTGGGGACTTTTGGAGACTGACATGAAAACTCGTATCACTCTTATTTCCAATTATGCAAATTAGATAGTGGAATCATCTAGACCCCCCCAATCTACAGTGCGGTATACATCTCTGCATTATCACTACATGTATAGGTGTGCTGATACCTTTGTCTAAATCAGGGGTGTCAAACGTACGGGCCGAGGGCCGGATCAGGCCCGCAAACAGGTTTTATCCGAGTTTGCCAAGTATAAAAATGACCCTGAAATTTTTGAATGAAAAAAAGAAACAGCTGTTCTAAATGTGTCCACTGGATGTCGCAATAACAATTCTTTGTATCTTTGTAGATGATGCTACTACATATGTACAAAATAAACCACATGATTTTAGTACATCAGTCGAGGAAAATGATCAAACTACATAAATAACATACTGTAATTTGATTTTGATATTTTTTTGGTAACACTTTAGTATGGGGAACATATTCACCATTAATTAGTTGCTTATTAACATGCAAATTAGTAACATATTGGCTCTTAATTAGTCATTATTAAGTACGTATTAATGCCTTATTCTGCATGGCCTTATTATACAACCAGTAAGCCATTAACTAAGAGTCTTCCCTCAATAACCTGAGAATTATTAACCCTAACCCTTATATATGTTCCCCAAGTGTCCAAATAACTCTAAATTAAGTCTTTGTTACTTAGAATATGTTCCCCATACTAAAGTGTTCCCATTTTTATTTTATCTTGATGGATTGAAAATTAACACCAGTGGTGTACTAAATGTATCCTAAAGGTGTTCTAAATGTGTCCTAAAGGTTGTCTAAAGGTGTTTTAAAATGTGTCCTAAAGGTGTTCTAAATGTGTCCTAATGGTGTTCTAAATGTGTCCTAAAGGTGTTCTAAATGTGTCCTAAAGGTGTTCTAAATGTGTTCTAAAGTTGTTCTAAATGTGTCCTAAAGGTGTTCTAAAATGTGTCCTAATGGTGTTCTAAATGTGCTTGTTCTAAAATGTGTCCTAATGGTGTTCTAAAATGTGTCCTAATGGTGTTCTAAAATGTGTCCTAATGGTGTTCTAAAATGTGTCCTATAGGTGTTCTAAATGTGTCCTAAAGGTGTTCTAAATGCGTCCTAAAGTTGTTCTAAATGTGTCCTAAAGGTTGTCTAAAGGTGTTCTAAATGTGTCCTAAAGGTGTTCTAAATGTGTCCTAAAGGGGTTCTAAATGTGTTCTAAAGGTTGTCTATAGGTGTTCTAAAATGTGTCCTAATGGTGTTCTAAAATGTGTCCTAAAGTTGTTCTAAATGTGTCCTAAAGGCTGTCTAAAGGTGTCCTAAATGTTTCCTAAAGGTGTTCTAAAGTTGTTCTAAAGGTGTTCTAAAATGTGTTCTAAATGTGTCCTAAAGGTGTCCTAAAGGTTGTCTGAAGGTGTTCTAAATGTGTCCTAAAGGTGTTCTAAATGTGTCCTAACGGTGTTCTAAATTTGTCCTAAATGTGTTCTAAATGTGTCCTAAAGTTGTTCTAAATGTGTCTTAAAAGTGTTCTAAATGTGTCCTAAAGGCTGTCTAAAGGTGTTCTAAATGTGTCCTAAAGGTGTTCTAAAGTTGTTCTAAAATGTGTCCTAAATGTGTTCTAAATGTGTCCTAAAGTTGTTCTAAATGTGTCCTAAAAGTGTTCTAAAATGTGTCCTAAATGTGTTCTAAAATGTGTCCTAAAGTTGTTCTAAATGTGTCCTAAAAGTGTTCTAAAATGTGTCTTAAAATTGTTCTAAAATGTGTCCTAATGGTGTTCTAAAATGTGTCCTAAATGTGTTCTAAATGTGTCCTAAAGTTGTTCTGAAGGTGTCCTAAAATGTGTCCTAAATGTGTTCTAAATGTGTCCTAAAGTTGTTCTAAATGTGTTCTAAATGTGTCCTAAAGTTGCTCTAAGTGTGTCCTAAAGATGTCCTAAAAGTTGTCTGAAGGTGTTCTAAATGTGTCCTAAATGTGTTCTAAATGTGTCCTAAAGGTGTTCTAAAGTTGTTCTAAAGGTGTTCTGAAATGTGTTCTAAATGTGTCCTAAAGTTGTTCTAAATGTGTTCTAAAGGTGTCCTAAAGGTGTTCTAAATGTGTCCTAAAGGTGTTCTAAAATGTGTCCTAAAGGTGTTCTAAAATGTGTCCTAAAGGTGTTCTAAATGTGTCCTAAAGTTGTCCTAAATGTGTCCTAAAGGTGTTCTGAAATGTGTTCTAAATGTGTCCTAAAGTTGTTCTAAATGTGTCCTAAAGGCTGAAGTTGTTCTAAATGTGTCCTAAAAGTGTTCTAAAATGTGTCCTAAATGTGTTCTAAAATGTGTCCTAAAGGTGTTCTGAAATGTGTCGTTCTAAATGTGTTCTAAAGTTGTTCTAAATGTGTCCTAAAGGCTTGTTCTAAATGTGTTCTAAATGTGTCCTAAAGGTGTTCTAAATGTGTCCTAAAGTTGTTCTAAAAGTGTTCTAAAATGTGTCCTAAATGTGTTCTAAATGTGTCCTAAAGTTGTTCTAAATGTGTCCTAAAGTTGTTCTAAATGTGTCCTAAAGGTGTTCTAAATGTGTCCTAAAGGTGTTCTAAATGTGTCCTATAGGTGTTCTAAAATGTGTCCTAAAGGTGTTCTAAATGTGTTCTAAATGTGTCCTAAAGTTGTCCTAAATGTGTCCTAAAGGTGTTCTGAAATGTGTTCTAAATGTGTCCTAAAGTTGTTCTAAATGTGTCCTAAAGGCTGAAGGTGTTCTAAATGTGTCCTAAATGTGTCCTAAAGTTGTTCTAAATGTGTCCTAAAGGTGTTCTAAAATGTGTCCTAAAGGTGTTCTAAATGTGTTCTAAATGTGTCCTAAATGTGTCCTAAAGGTGTTCTGAAATGTGTTCTAAATGTGTCCTAAAGTTGTTCTAAATGTGTCCTAAAGGCTGAAGGTGTTCTAAATGTGTCCTAAATGTGTCCTAAAGTTGTTCTAAATGTGTCCTAAAGGGGTCCTAAATGTGTTCTAAAATGTGTCCTAAAGGTGTTCTGAAATGTGTCCTAAAGGTGTTCTAAAGTTGTTCTAAATGTGTCCTAAAGGCTGAAGGTGTTCTAAATGTGTCCTAAAGTTGTTCTAAATGTGTCCTAAAGGGGTCCTAAAAGTGTCCTAAAATGTGTCCTAAATGTGTTCTAAAATGTGCCATAAAGGTGTTCTGAAATGGGTCCTAAAGGTGTTCTAAATGTGTTCTAAAGTTGTTCTAAATGTGTCCTAAAGGCTGAAGGTGTTCTAAATGTGTCCTAAAGGTGTTCTAAATGTGTCCTAAAGGTGTTCTAAAATGTGTCCTAAAGGTGTTCTAAAATGTGTCCTAAAGGTGTTCTAAATGTGTTCTAAATGTGTCCTAAAGTTGTCCTAAATGTGTCCTAAAGGTGTTCTGAAATGTGTTCTAAATGTGTCCTAAAGGCTGAAGGTGTTCTAAATGTGTCCTAAATGTGTCCTAAAGTTGTTCTAAATGTGTCCTAAAGGTGTGCTAAAATGTGTCCTAAAGGTGTTCTAAATGTGTCCTAAAGTTGTCCTAAATGTGTCCTAAAGGTGTTCTGAAATGTGTTCTAAATGTGTCCTAAAGTTATTCTAAATGTGTCCTAAAGGCTGAAGGTGTTCTAAATGTGTCCTAAAGTTGTTCTAAATGTGTCCTAAAGGGGTCCTAAATGTGTTCTAAAATGTGTCCTAAAGGTGTTCTGAAATGTGTCCTAAAGGTGTTCTAAAGTTGTTCTAAATGTGTCCTAAAGGCTGAAGGTGTTCTAAATGTGTCCTAAATGTGTCCTAAAGTTGTTCTAAATGTGTCCTAAAGGGGTCCTAAAAGTGTTCTAAAATGTGTCCTAAATGTGTTCTGAAATGGGTCCTAAAGGTGTTCTAAATGTGTTCTAAAGTTGTTCTAAATGTGTCCTAAAGGCTGAAGGTTTTCTAAATGTGTCCTAAAGTTGTTCTAAATGTGTCCTAAAGGGGTCCTAAATGTGTTCTAAAATGTGTCCTAAATGTGTTCTAAAATGTGTCCTAAATGTGTTCTAAAATGTGTCCTAAAGGTGTTCTAAAATGTGTCCTAAAGGTGTTCTAAATGTGTTCTAAAGTTGTTCTAAATGTGTCCTAAAGGCTGAAGGTGTTCTAAATGTGTCCTAAAGTTGTTCTAAATGTGTCCTAAAGGGGTCCTAAAAGTGAACTAAAATGTGTCCTAAATGTGGTCTAAAATGTGTCCTAAAGGTGTTCTAAATGTGTCCTAAAGGGGTCCTAAAAGTGAACTAAAATGTGTCCTAAATGTGGTCTAAAATGTGTCCTAAATGTGGTCTAAAATGTGTCCTAAAGTTGTTCTAAATGTGTCCTAAAGGTGTTCTAAAATGTGTCCTAAAGGTGTTTTAAATGTGTCCTAAATTCAGCGATTTTGAATAAAAAATAATCTAAAACTGGTGAAGTTAAATGGAAAATAACTTTATAGAATCACTGGATACATAAAACAATTTAATAATTATTTTTTCTTTTTACATTTTTTTTTCTTTCCACTCCGCCTCACCTGCCTCCCCTGACTGCACGTCACTGGTTTTTCAACTTGTTTAAGTCGGGGGATCCACGTTAATCACTACATGGTGCTCTTAAAGTTGTCAGGTAGTGAGGTTTACCAAAGTTGTTCTAAATGTGTCCTAAAGGTGTTCTAAAATGTGTCCTAAATGTGTTCTAAAATGTGTCCTAAAGTTGTTCTAAATGTGTCCTAAAAGTGTTCTAAAATGTGTCTTAAAATTGTTCTAAAATGTGTCCTAATGGTGTTCTAAAATGTGTCCTAAATGTGTTCTAAATGTGTCCTAAAGTTGTTCTAAATGTGTCCTAAAGGCTGAAGGTGTTCTAAATGTGTCCTAAAGTTGTTCTAAATGTGTCCTAAAGGTGTTCTAAAATGTGTCCTAAAGGTGTTCTAAATGTGTTCTAAATGTGTCCTAAAGTTGTCCTAAATGTGTCCTAAAGGTGTTCTGAAATGTGTTCTAAATGTGTCCTAAAGTTGTTCTAAATGTGTCCTAAAGGCTGAAGGTGTTCTAAATGTGTCCTAAAGTTGTTCTAAATGTGTCCTAAAGGGGTCCTAAATGTTTTCTAAAATGTGTCCTAAAGGTGTTCTGAAATGTGTCCTAAATGTGTCCTAAAGTTGTTCTAAATGTGTCCTAAAGGCTGAAGGTGTTCTAAATGTGTCCTTAATGTGTCCTAAAGTTGTTCTAAATGTGTCCTAAAGGGGTCCTAAAAGTGTTCTAAAATGTGTCCTAAATGTGTCCTAAAGTTGTTCTAAATGTGTCCTAAACGGGTCCTAAAAGTGTTCTAAAATGTGTCCTAAATGTGTTCTAAAATGTGTCCTAAAGGTGTTCTGAAATGGGTCCTAAAGGTGTTCTAAATGTGTTCTAAATGTGTCCTAAAGTTGTCCTAAATGTGTCCTAAAGGTGTTCTGAAATGTGTTCTAAATGTGTCCTAAAGTTGTTCTAAATGTGTCCTAAAGGCTGAAGGTGTTCTAAATGTGTCCTAAATGTGTCCTAAAGTTGTTCTAAATGTGTCCTAAAGGGGTCCTAAAGGTGTTCTAAAATGTGTCCTAAATGTGTTCTAAAATGTGTCCTAAAGGTGTTCTGAAATGGGTCCTAAATGTGTTCTAAATGTGGTCTAAAGTTGTTCTAAATGTGTCCTAAAGTTGTTTTAAATGTGTCCTAAAGGGGTCCTAAAAGTGTTCTAAAATGTGTCCTAAATGTGTTCTAAAATGTGTCCTAAAGGTGTCCTGAAATGGGTCCTAAAGGTGTTCTAAATGTGTTCTAAAGTTGTTCTAAATGTGTCCTAAAGGCTGAAGGTGTTCTAAATGTGTCCTAAAGTTGTTCTAAATGTGTCCTAAAGGGGTCCTAAAAGTGTTCTAAAATGTGTCCTAAATGTGTTCTAAAATGTGTCCTAAAGGACTGGTGTTCTAAATGTGTCCTAAAGGTGTTCTAAATGTGTTCTAAAGTTGTTCTAAATGTGTCCTAAAGGTGTTCTAAATGTGTCCTAAATTCAGCGATTTTGAATAAAAATAATCTAAAACTGGTGAAGTTAAATGGAAAATAACTTTATAGTATAATCACTGGATACATAAAACAATTTAATAATTATTTTTTCTTTTTACATTTTTTTTTCTTTCCACTCCGCCTCACCTGCCTCCCCTGACTGCACGTCACTGGTTTTTCAACTTGTTTAAGTCGGGGGATCCACGTTAATCACTACATGGTGCTCTTAAAGTTGTCAGGTAGTGAGGTTTACCAACGTACACATGGCTGACCTCCGTCACGCCCACTGCCAGGAAGAAAGGAGGAAGGCATACAAAATTGAGCTGAGGGCAGAGGAAGGAAAAAGTACCGTAATATGCAAAGACATGAGGATCCCAGCTGTTGGAAGATACAGCACAAGAAAAGGAGTGATCTTGATCACTGCTGCTAATGTGACCTGATCTGCAGTTAAAACACGACTTCAGCAGGCAGACAGGTGCTCTTCTTTGCTTTGCTCAACCTCACCTCCCCGCCCCGGCAGCATCCCTCGCCCAACCGCCGCCCCGCCCCATCGCATCCCTAATCCGACCTCACCTCCGCCCCGAACTGGGTCACCCGTCATGCCTCCACAAAGTGCTGCTGACATTGGAATGTCACCATCCATTTAGCAGGGAATCTCTGGCCAACCTTGCTTTAATCCTGTGCGTGTGAATAAACCAGCCTGGTCTGAGAGTTCAGGTGTGTTTCCTTCGCTTATGAGACGTTTACTGATGTGGAAGTGACAACAAAGTAACTGTCAAATGTGTTTCTTTGCAGATCCTACTGGAGATATTTACTGCAGAGGCTTTCATTTCACACAAAAACTAAACAGCTGAGAGCAGCAACATGCAGACAGGCTGACGATGTTTTATTGATGGATGTGATGTAACGGAGGGGAGGTCACTGGGTTCTAACAAGCGAGCCAATTTGTGAATAGCGGCGAATAGAGGCTGACTCACTCTGTATAGATCAGGAGTGTCAAACATGGAGAAAAATCTACTCCCAAGTGGGCCGGACTGGTAAAATCACGGCACGATAACTTAAAAATAAAGACAACTTCAGTTCGTTTTCTTTGTTTAAAAATACACTGCAAAAAGTCAGTGTTCAAAAACCAGAAAAAAAAAAAATACAAAAATGAGGGGTCTTTTATTTGAACTAAGCAAAATGATCTGCCTGAATTTCGGGAGATTTTCGGGAGAAAATTTGTCCCGGGAGGTTTTCGGGAGAGGCGCTGAATTTCGGGAGTTTTGGGGTTTGGTTTTTTGATTAGATCGCATTTAGAACACCTTTAGGACACATTTTAGACCACATTTAGGACACATTTTAGTTCACTTTTAGGACCCCTTTAGGACACATTTAGAACAACTTTAGGACACATTTAGGACACCTTCAGCCTTTAGGACACATTTAGAACAACTTTAGAACACATTTAGAACACCTTTAGGACACATTTAGAACACCTTTAGGACACATTTTAGAACAAGAAAATTTGGCTTGTCAAGACTTTCCAAAACAAGCAAAACCAGTCCTGATGTGTGTGTCCAGTTTGGTGAGTTTTAAAGCATGTTAAGGGGGTCAAATTACAGCTCAAAGAGGCAAAAGTGACTGTTTTTAGTAAACGTTTGTTTTGAAGGGGGAATTGCCAACTTCCTGTTGATTTTTCCTGAAGAATGTTAACGTATGAAATCTAGGTCTAAGTCAGACCTACATAGAGGTTTTTGTTTCATGTCTCTATGACATTCCTCCTGGAAGTTACAAGCAGTTTTGTCTGTGTTTTTTCCTAGGGGCCGCTAGAGCGCAATTTTGAGTTTTGGGGTTTGGTTTTTTGATTAGACCGCAATTTTTGCCAGTCCTGATGTGTGTGTCAAATATGGTGAGTTTTGAAGCATGTTAAGGGGGTCAAATTACAGCTCAAAGAGGCGGCGGAATAATGATAATAAAACCTTACAAATACAATAGGGTCCTCTGTCCCAAAGGGACATTGCGGTCCCTAATTAGCTAACCTCAATGAACCCAAAAATACCTTAAAATAAGTATATTCTCACTAACAAGTGCACTTTTCTTGGTAGAAAAAAAAAAGAGACCTTTTTGCTCAATATGTTGAAAAATATTCTTAAATGAAGTAAATGCTAGTGCCATTATCTTGACATAATGATATGCGCCTGGCATTACATTTCTTGAAACCAGCAAACTTATACTAAAAACTAATTTATTGTTCTTAATGGAAAACTCTATGTAGGTCTGACTTTGACCTACATTTCATACAATGACATTCTTCAGCAAAAATACACAGGAAGTTGGCCATTCCCCCTTCAAGACAAAAAAGTACTACAAACAGTCACTTTTGCCTCTTTGAGCTGTAATTTGACCCCCTTAACATGCTTCAAAACTCACCGAACTGAACACACACATCAGGACTTGTTAAAACTGTGATCTAATGAAAAAACCTAACCCCAAATCTAAAAATTGTGCTCTACAGCAATTTTTTTATAAAACGCACAAAAAACTGCTCCTCGGATGAAAAATATGACAAAAATGCCTGTAACTCCCACTAGGAAGGTCGGACAGAGATGAAACAAAAACCTCTATGTAGCTCTCACTTAGACCTACATTTCATAAATTGACAACCCCCAGCAAAAATATACAGGAAGTTTGCTATTCCCCCTTCAACACAACATTTTTGTAAAAACCCGTCCCCTTTCTTCAAACATTATCTCCTCTGAGCGCGTTTGTTGTTTCGGCTTCAAACTAACACAGGAGAGAGATTGAACCCTTCTGATTAAAAGTTGGTGAAAGAGTTGTGATACCTGCTCCGGTTTTGATTTTATGACCCTTCAAAGACCCGCTGCACTGATGCTCCTGCGGTGCTGTTTTTTTAAGATGGCTGCTCAAAAGCAGGAAGCCCCAACGTGCCCACACAATGCAGACAAGGTAGGTACACTAGACAAAAGTCTTGGGACACTTCAGACTAAAAGTAGACAAAAGTATTGGGACACTTAGGACTAGTTTATTTTGGGTTTTGAGTCACTTGTGATATAAGCACTCCTGTTTTGTGTTGTCATGGGTACTGATTGTTTTCGCCTGCATCTGATTAGTGTTCGGGACTCACACCTGTTCCCGGGCACTAATCAGAGAGCTATTTAGTCCTGCTTTTTCCCGTCACTCAGTCTGGTGCTTTTCTGTTACGTTGCTGGCGAGGAGGCATGATTATACCGATTATTACCGATTTGTTCTTCTGGTGAGGACAGCAGGAACTCCAGAGACAGCGTGCAGGTAGGACAAATGATTTATTTGTATAAATCATACACGAAAACAGAAACGAACAAAACAAGCGAACACAAGGAGAGCGTGCCTAGCACAAGGAAAGCTAACGGAATAGCACACATAGGGAAGGCATAAGGCAACGCTTAGCTTACGGACTCAAGGAATAAACGTGACAGTTGCGTAAAGCAAACAAAAGCACCAGACTGAGTGACGGGAAAAAGCAGGACTAAATAGCTCTCTGATTAGTGCCCGGGAACAGGTGTGAGTCCCGAACACTAATCAGATGCAGGCGGAAACAATCAGTACCCATGACAACCAAGACAACACAAAACAGGAGTGCTGAAACATAACTTATATCACAAGTGACTCAAAACCCAAAATAAACTATGATCCAACACCAGATCATAACAAACCGCTTGTTACTCTCGGGGTCTACGTACTTAGCCGCTCAGGCAAATCATATGGTCTAAAAATGCATTTTTCCATGGATAACATGACATCATCGCGCCAAGTGCGTGCTCTTTCAGTCAATTAGTGCGCATATATACAGCCCGGCCCCCGGCCAAAAAAAAATGTATTGTAATTTTGAGGAATTTATCTGAATGTGCATGAACTATTTCTATTCAAAATTGTTTGAAATGTCACATGTTAAATGTGTCAGTTTACTGTACTGTGCCAACTGTACTACTATATCATACTTGCCAACCCTCCCGGATTTTCCGGGAGACTCCCGAAATTCAGCGCCTCTCCCGAAAACCTCCCGGGACAAATTTTCTCCCGAAAATCTCCCGAAATTCAGGCGGACTCAGGTCCTCCACAATATAAAAAAGCGTACCTGCCCAATCACGTTATAACTATAGAATGATGGAGGGCGAGTTCTTGGTTTCTTATGTGGGTTTATTGTTAGGCAGTTTCATTAACGTCCTCCCAGCGTGGAAACACACAACAACAGCAGTCACTTTTTTGTATACCGTAAAGCAGTTCGTCTGCCGTATACAGCAATGTTGTGACACTCTTAAACAGGACAATACTGCCATCTAGTGCATTTGATGAAAGCACTTTTGTGCGTGCCACACATCAATGCATCATCAGAGAGAGTGTTCAGCATGGTTCGAAAAATAGTGACAGAGAATAGAACAAGGATGGACAATTCAACCCTTAACTCAACAATGAGTAGATGAGTGTTATGTGTATATGTGTAAATAAATGAACACTGAAATTCAAGTATTTATTTTATATATATATATATATATATATATATATATATAGCTAGATATCACTGAACGTCAAGTATTTCATATATATATATATATATATATATATATATATATATATATATATATATATATATATATATACGGTATATATATATGAAATACTTGACTTGGTGAATTCTAGCTGTAAATATACTCCTCCCCTTTTAGCCACGCCCCCAACCACGCCCCCACCTCCCGAAATCGGAGGTCTCAAGGTTGGCAAGTATGTACTATATGGGTACACAATTTCTATTGTTTCATTGAAAATAAAACAGCAAAGTCAATTTGGCTGTCATCTGTTTTAATTATGAGACACAATTGTGTCTAAGTCATGATTTTTTTTTTTTTTACATGCTTGACATAAGAAATTATTACTTTAAAAAAGTAGTTTTATACTTGAGTGTTGATGACACAGCTTTGCAACAGTTGATATTCTAGTTTCAAGCATGTTTTACTCAATATAGGTCATCAAATCTCAGCAACAAGCTGTAATATCTTACTGAGATCATTTAGGACCAAAACCCTTAAAACAAGTAAAACACGAACATAAAATCTGCTTAGTGAGAAGAATTATCTTATCAGACAGAAAATAAGCAAATATCACCCTTATTTGAGATATTTAATCTTACTTAGATTTCAGTTTTTGCAGTGTAGAACAAGCACATTTTACACTTACATGTTGCGGTTAATAGTATTCTATCTTTATGTGTCGTTATGTATACTTTCTGAATAAATTATGTGATAATGTTCATCAGTCAACTCATTGGTGTAAATTTTCAATCTATCAAGATAAAATAATAATATCAAAATAAAATTATTGGATGTTTATATGTAGTTTGCTCATTTTCCTCAACTGGTGCACTAAAATGATGCGGTTTATTTTGTTTTACATATGTAGCATCATCTACAAAGATACAAAGAATTGCTATTGCTGCTACGGCTGGGTCGCATGTTGTTGCGAGGTTCGTTCTCCCAGGATGCAAACGGACTACTCCAGACAGGACTTGCAGGTAGGAACATGATTTAATCTTAAAAAACACTCAACGAGGTACAATACAGGAAACAAACCGACGGAACCAGGTGCCGATCGCACTTGAAGCTAAGGCCACTGCTTCGCACAGACTAAAGACAAGCAAAACTTACGTAACAGTAGCGTGAAGCAAACAAAGAAGCCAGACCGACTCACTGGCAAAGGCAGGCTTAAATACAGTCTCTGATTACAAAGAGGTGCGCGTCCCCCAACACCAGAGGCAGGTGAAAATCATAAGTAGCCATGGTAACAAACTCAGGAGGTGCACAAACAGGAACTGAAGGAGTCCAAAACCAACAGAAAACACAAAACATGATCCGGACCACGGATCATGACAATTGCAACATCGAGTGGACACATTTAGAACAGCGGACTCTTAAATTCAAAAATTTCGGCTCATTTTTATACAAACTCATCCCGCGGGCCGGATAAAACCTGTTTGTTGGCCTGATCCGGCCCGCACGTTTGACACCCCTGGTATAGATGAATTACCATAATGATGGCTGTATATGTGCACTGAAATTATGCGATGAAGTGCTGAAGTGATGGAGAAAATGCATTCTTTTACCATTTATACATCAGGCCAGATCAACTGGCGACCAGCAGGCAGGGCCATAGATGACATCATCAATTGGGCTTCCAAAAACAATTGAGAATGGGATTGACTTATTAAAGTAGTTATTTAGATCCAGCCCAGTATTTACTAAGCTTTTTTTTTTCTTAACCTGTCCTTTTTGGCAGCTTAGTCATGCAGTATGGGTGGACTGCGTGTTTATTTAGCCAGATCAGATTTTACCTGTACAACAGGTGAGTCTGGTCTGCGGGTTGAATCCAGGTTAAAACGCGCTCCAAGATACAATATCCAGACAGAAAATTACATTTGGGTTTTTTACCCGAAAATGAATGACTAGCCCAAGCAGAGATGCCAAGACTTCCCTCTTCCCAGCCACTTCGTTCAGCTCTTCCTGGGGGATCCCAACTGGGAGACATAGTCCCCCCCAACGTGTCCTGGGTCTTCCTCGTTGCCTCCTGCCGGTCGGGCGTGCCCTAAACACCTCCCCATATGGCTCCTCTCCATGTGGAAGAGAAGCGGCTTTACTCTGAGCTCCTGACTGACAGAGTTTCTCACTCTATTTCTAAGGGAGCGCCCCGCCACCCGATGGAGGAAACTCATTTCGGCCACTTATACCTGTGATCTTGTTCATAGGTGAGGATACCGGTAAATTGAGAGCTTTGCCTTCCGGCTCAGCTCCTTCTTCACCACAACAGATTGATACAGCGTCCGCATTACTGCAGACCGCCTGTCGATCTCCCGATCCATTCTTCCCACACTCGTGAACAAGACTCAGAGGTACTTGAACTTCTCCACTTGGGTCAAGAGAACCATGGACTCATACTTGAGGGTGCTGATTCTCATCCCGTTCGCTTCACATTCGGCTGCAAACTGATCCAGCGAGAGCTGAAGATCCTGGCCAGATGAAGCCAGCGGGACCACATCATCTGCAAAAAGCAGAGACCTAATGCTGGAGCCATCAAACCCAATCCTTTGAATGCCCTGACCACGCCTAGAAATTTGTTCCATAAAAGTTATGAACAGAACCGGTGACAAAGTTCCGGTGACAAGTCCAATTTACTGCCAGCAATGCAGACCAAGCTCTGACACCGATCATACAGAGAACGGACCGCCACCATCAGGCGGTCTGATACCCCATACTCTTTGAGCACTCCCCACAGGACTGGGCAAACTCCGACGCACAATCAAGTATTCTGCCAAGAGTATAGAGCTTGGCAGAATTACTCCAATAGAAAACTGAATTATTCTCGGTGGTGTTATTCATTCTCGTCGAACGATCTCCCAATTACTCTGATGTCTATAAAATAATAATACTTTTGTGTTTATTTGTCTGTACAACATTTTTTTGAGAATATTTCTCTGTTGGCATTGAAAATTGCAACATTACCAGTCTGCAACCGGGCATGATGTCACACGCAACCCAGGTACCATAACAAGGCACTGTGGGATCTTATGTGAATTGGTGCTTGGTAGAACTGGCGGGATCCTGTCGGTGCCATAAAAGTACTGGATTCAGTACCCATCCCTAATGGAGATACACAATTAGCTGCTAGTCGCTTATCAGCCGGTGACTAAAATTGAGTACAGCGTCAGCCAAAGGGGATCAGTTTCTGTGATCAGCAATAATAGGCATTCATCCGCAATGGCGATCACATACTAAATAATTGGCCGATGCTAATCAGTGGCCGATCGATTGGCACATCTCCAATAGTAATATTGATTTAGCACTAGAGATATCCGATAATATCGGACTGCCGATATTATCGGCCGATAAATGCTTTAAAATGTAATATCGGAAATTATCGGTATCGGTTTCAAAAAGTAAAATTCATGACTTTTTAAAACGCCGCTGTACGGAGTGGTACATGGACGTAGGGAGAAGTACAGAGCAGATACGTCTCCCAGTCATACTTGCCAACCCTCCCGATTTTCCCGGGAGACTCCCGAATTTCAGTGCCCCTCCCGAAAATCTCCCGGGGCAACCATTCTCCCGAATTTCTCCCGATTTCCACCCAGACAACAATATTGGGGGCGTGCCTTAAAGGCACTGCCTTTGAGTGCCGGCCCAGTCACATAATATCTACGGCTTTTCACACACACAATTGAATGCCACGCATACTTGGTCAACAGCCATACAGGTCACACTGACGGTGGCCGTATAAACAACTTTAACACTGTTATAAATATGCGCCACACTGTGAACCCACACCAAACAAGCATGACAAGCACATTTCGGGAGAACATCCGCACTGTAACAACATAAACACAACAGAACAAATACCCAGAACCCTATCAGCACTAACTCTTCCGGGACGCTACAATAAACCCCGCCCACCTCAACCTTCTCATGCTCTCTCAGGGAGAGCATGTCCCAAATTCCAAGCTGATGTTTTGAGGCATGTTAAAAAAAATAATGCACATTGTGACTTCAATAATAAATATGGCAGTGCCATGTTGGCATTTTTTTCCATAACTAGAGTTGATTTATTTTTGGAAAACCTTCTTACATTGTTTAATGCATCCAGCGGGGCATCACAACAAAATCAGGCATAATAATGTGTTAATTCCACGACTGTATATATCGGTATCGGTTGATATTGGAATCGGTAATTAAGAGATATCGGCAAAAAAGCCATTATCGGACATCTCTATTCAGCACCAATATTTACATGGTTTTTTAGCCTGGTTACTACCTTTAACTTTAGAATTAGAGCCATTATGGTTCCGAGTAGCAATACCCATTTCCAGGTATACTCCAGCAGTTCAAGGGGACAAAGAGGAAAACAGCATTGGTCACATTAACATTCATTGGGATTGTAGTCTGCGTTGGAGGTACTGGGATGGGTAGGGAGAGACAGTGTGTGCCCCTTTTATATTTGTCTTGTGCGTAATTGACATGTTTGTATTTTTGCGAACATTTCTAGAAGGTTTAAAAAAAAAAAAAAGCCAAATAGGAGATAACGTTCGTAAAATACAACTGTCTGGTGTCTCCGAGTCCCTGCGCTGATTGATTCTGCCTGCAGCTCAATCCTGGCAGTCATGGGCCTCACCCACACTGATGTCACCGTTACCATGGTGATGTCCGCCCTCAAGGAGGGAGGGGCTGTGGCAGTCAGGAGAGGATGCTGGCTACAGAGAGTGGTCTTGACCATGTTATGGATACTAAAATAGGTCAGTGGAGCCTCCAGGCCTCTTTGCGGAAACAAATGGGAGCCAATCTATTCCAATCCATCAAGATCCATGGATCGCCGGCTGAATCTTGAGGCTGCTGGTGACGCATTGCTGGTGTGGTATTCCTTATCTTTTGAATGTTATGTGAAAATGTACTAGAGTTAAAACACATGTTAATAGAGTTTAAAAGAACAAGATTTTCAATCAATTTTAAACAGCTAGTGCTGCTTACTTCATAGGGGTGCACAATAAATATTGGACAGATAATTATATGTATGTATGTATATGAGAATCTCACACACACACACACACACACATACTTATATATACACATATATACATATACACATATATATACACATACACACATATATATACACATATACATATATACATATATATATATATATATATATATATATATATATATATATATATATATATATATATTAGGGCTGCAACTAACGATTAATTTGATATTCGATTAATCTGTCGATTATTACTTTGATTAATCGATTAATAATCGGATAAAAGAGACAAACTACATTTCTATCCTATCCAGTATTTTATTGGAAAAAAACAGCATACTGGCACCATACTTATTTAGATTGATAAAGGTTTATTTAAAAAAAAAAAAAAAAAAAATTTAAAAAAAATAAATAAAATAAAATAAATAAATAAATAAATAAATAAATAAATAAATTTAAAAAAGCCTCTGCGCATGCGCATAGCATAGATCCAACGAATCAATGACTAAATTAATCGGCAACTATTTTTATAATCGATTTTAATATATATAGTGGCAAAAAGTTTACATACACTTGTAAAGAACATAATGTCATGGCTGTCTTGAGTTTCCAATAATTTCTACAACTCTTATTTTTTGTGATAGAGTGATTGGAGCACATACTTGTTTGTTACCAAAAAAATTCATGAAGTTTGGTTCTTTTATGAATTTATTATGGATCTACTGAAAATATGACCAAATCTAATCCCTGGTTTGTTCTTGGCTTTGTCATGAATAAACTGAGAATCGTAACGACGCCTTTTAGATTTACTAAGGTCTGACATGTTTAGTAACTTTACCAGTGGCAGTGGCTCGGCGAAGATGCCGGTGCGTAACTGGCAACCTGGATGTGACACACTCACAGACTTTCTAATTGGTCAAACGGTGGAGGGCGGGGCATCGAAATGAAAACAATTATATTTCGGGGCTGTAAATCTAATTTTGACATGAGCATATCCCGGCTGAACTACGGTTATCAGTTATAAAGGTATTCGAAAAGAACATTCCTTTTGACATATCAGGGCCATTTAATGATGACTTGACATGAAATTATTACTTATGGCTCCTTTAAGTGTTTCTTACACTTGACTGTCCTTAGTTTTACCCTGCTTTTAAATATGTATTTTAACTACTGTGCAGCACTTTGGGACACTGTTATTGTTTTTCAATTTCTGCTATAAAAATAAATTGCATTTGATTGGATTGCATAAACTACAGTAAATCTAAACTTAAAAAAAAAAATAGACATAAGTAAGTTATTGGTATTGGCCCTAAAAAGCAGGAAAGTATCTATATTGGCTTTAATGGGGAACATTATCACCAGACCTATGTAAGCGTCAATATATACCTTGATGTTGCAGAAAAAAGACCATATATTTTTTTAACCGATTTCCGAACTCTAAATGGGTGAATTTTGGCGAATTAAACGCTTTTCTAATATTCGCTCTCGGAGCGATGACGTCACAACGTCGCGTCACATCGGGAAGAAATCCGCCATTTTCTCAAACACAGAGTCAAATCAGCTCTGTTATTTTCCGTTTTTTCGACTGTTTTCCGTACCTTGGAGACATCATGCCTCGTCGGTGTGTTGTCGGAGGGTGTAACAACACGAACAGGGACGGATTCAAGTTGCACCAGTGGCCCAAAGATGCGAAAGTGGCAAGAAATTGGACGTTTGTTCCGCACACTTTACCGACGAAAACTATGCTACGACAGAGATGGCAAGAATGTGTGGATATCCTGCGACACTCAAAGCAGATGCATTTCCAACGATAAAGTCAAAGAAATCTGCCGCCAGACCCCCATTGAATCTGCCGGAGTGTGTGAGCAATTCAGGGACAAAGGACCTCGCAAGGCAAGCAATGGCGGCAGTTTGTTCCCGCAGACAAGCGAGCTAAACCCCCTATCGACCCTAGCTTCCCTGGCCTGCTGACATCAACTCCAAAACTGGACAGATCAGTTTTCAGGAAAAGAGCGTGGATGAGGGTATGTCTACAGAATATATTAATTGATGAAAATTGGGCTGTCTGCACTCTCAAAGTGCATGTTGTTGCCAAATGTATTTCATATGCTGTAAACCTAGTTCATAGTTGTTAGTTTCCTTTAATGCCAAACAAACACATACCAATCGTTGGTTAGAAGGCGATCGCCGAATTCGTCCTCGCTTTCTCCCGTGTCGCTGGCTGTCGTGTCGTTTTCGCCGGTTTCGCTTGCATACGATTCAAACCGATATGGCTCAATAGCTTCAGTTTCTTCTTCAATTTCGTTTTCGCTACCTGCCTCCACACTACAACCATCTGTTTCAATACATTCGTAATCTGTTGAATCGCTTAAGCCGCTGAAATCCGAGTCTGAATCCGAGCTAATGTCGTTATAGCTTGCTGTTCTTTCCGCCATGTTTGTGTTGGCTTCACTATGTGACGTCACAGGAAAATGGACGGGTGTTTATAACCATGGTTAAAATCAGGCACTTTGAAGCTTTTTTTAGGGATATTGCGTGATGGGTAAAGTTTTGAAAAAAACTTCGAAAAATATAATAAGCCACTGGGAACTGATTTTTAATGGTTTTAACCATTCTGAAATTGTGATAATGTTCCCCTTTAAAAAAATGATTTGTGCATCTCTGCTTCATAGTCATCTACTGTTTCCAACACAACTGCTTTCTTTCCACAGCCATCTTGGTACACAATGACTGATACTAACTGCTTGCATCACAAACGCCTTCACCAACACACGCCCTTTAATTGATGCCCTCAAAATGCATCTGCCAAGACAAACCCAGCCACTGTCAGGCCGGGAGAAAACACATTGTTAGCATGCTAATTATAGACAAAAAAAATAAATAATTTTCTTGAAGCACGGCTGAATATAGTCCCTCACACGTGCACATGCACTTTCCTGTTGTTCTGCTAAAACAAAAGCCTAAATATATTAGGTTGAAGGCAAGGACCACTTTGTGCTGGTCATAAATATGCTTATGTTCCCTATCCATGACCCCCTCTTCCTTCCTGTCTCCACGACTGGCAGGACTAATCATCTGGTAGCCACTTAGATGTGAGTCATGGGAAAAGTGAGTGTGAAATGTCATGAGTCCAAGTAGTGCAATGTATAATGTGTGGCTGCGTGCCAGACTTCCCCCCCCTACAGACCTCGGTTCTGACCAAAATAACTTCAATGGGACAGAGTCCCAGGAGAGCCCGTACTGATGTTTATGAGCCCTGCAGACCTTCTTAGTCTTTTACAGAAACATGACAGATGCATTTCCATGACAACATGTATTAGTACTGACTGGGGATGTTCCGATTAAGATTTTATCATCTATGAATGAGATCGCTCCATACCGATACCGACCATTAACTGTGAGAACCAGTGGTGGTCAATCAAGCGGGCGAACTATTTGAGTACAGAAGAGGCTTAAATCTTCCTGCAAAAAGCAGATACGAAGGAAAAAAAATCTAACTATGCAATGGAATAGATCCCTATACGTCATCAAAAAAAGATTTGTTGAGTGATATCAAGGATTATACGTGGGTGGCGTCCCCAGACATATCATATTGTGCTCCAGACGCCATTCTACATGACAATACAGATGGAAACTTGGAAGGTCTACAACTTCTTTGTGTGTGGCTGTCAGTGACGTGCTGTCAGGGGAGGCAAGTGAGGCAGTGCCTCACCTAGCCACCAGGTGGGTAAAAGGCTTAACCATGAGACGTTCAAAAACGAAGTAATAAAATAAAATAAGTTTTAATATTTCTCTTTTGGTCTATGCCAGGGGTCGGGAACCTTTTTGGCTGAGAGAGCCATGAAAGCCAAATATTTTAAAATGTATTTCCGTGAGAGCCATATAATATTTTTTAACAGTGAATACAACTAAATGTGTGCATTTTTAAGTAAGACCAACATTTTTAGAGTACAATAAGTCTCTTATTCTTTTTAATAACATTGTTATTCTGAAGCTAACCAATAATAAATAAAATACTTCTTACTTTTAATGCGACTTCTTGAACAGGTGCGGTAGAAAACGGATGGATGGATTAAAATGCATGAGAATGTTTTATATTTTGAAAGTTATTTTTAACACTGTGATTACCAGGTGTGGTGAATTTTTTCCTCTGCATTTAACCCATCCCCTTGTTCACCCCCTGGGAGGTGAGGGGAGCAGTGGGCAGCAGCGGTGCCACGCCCGGGAATCATTTTTGGTGATTTAACCCCCAATTCCAACCATTGATGCTGAGTGTCAAGCAGGTAGGTAATGGGTCCCATTTTTATAGTCTTTGGTATGACTCGGCCAGGATTTGAGATTGATCTGAGAGCCAAATGCAGTCATCAAAAGAGCCACATCTGGCTCTCGAGCCATAGGTTCCATACCCCTGGTCTATGCTTTCTATGTGATTTTGGTGTGGTTCCTGTATATTTTGATCATTTTCATGGTTAAAATCGCGGAAATTCCGTGTTTATGATCAAAATAACAAGGCAGACGAGAAGTGAGGCAGCCACAGGTAGACAAAGCGTATTACGCATTTTTATTTATTTTATTGTTTTTAACTGTATTTATAACAAACATGGCATTTTTATTACAGTAAGCCAATTGCACAACCCAATAGTTGGGTTTGGAATAACCCAATATTGTAGTGAGCATAACTCAGCTTTTGTGTTGAATAAATTCAACCCAATAGTTGGGTTATGAATCGACCAACATTGAGTTAGCATACCTCAACTTCTGGGTTAAATAATACAACCCAATAGATTGGTTGGGAATAACCCAACATTAACTTATCACAACTCAACTTTTTGGTTAAATAATTAAGTCGCAGTTTTTTTCATAGTTTGGACGGGGGTGCGACTTATACTCAGGAGCGACGTATGTGTGAAATGATTAACACATTACCGTAAAATATCAAATAATATTATTGATCTCATTCACGTAAGAGACTAGAAGTATAAGATTTCATGGGATTTAGTGATTAGGAGTGACAGATTGTTTGGTAAACGTATAGCATGTTCTATATGTTATAGTTAATTGAATGACTCTTACCATAATATGTTACATTAACATACCAGGCACGTTCTCAGTTGGTTATTTATGCCTCATATAACGTACACTTATTCAGCCTGTTGTTCACTATTTTTTATTTTAAATTGCCTGTCAAATGTCTATTCTTGGTGTTGGGTTTTATCAAATAAATTTTCCCAAAAAATGCGACTTGTACTCCAGTGCGACTTATATATGTTTTTTTCCTTCTATATTATGCATTTTCGGCCGGTGCGACTTATACTCCGGAGCGACTTATACTCCGAAAAATACGGTACATGCCGATCGCTTACAGTCTGGAAAATACGGTATTATTAACCTTCGCTGCTCGAAGCTTGGGACTAAAACAAATACAGTGTCAGCCAGAGAGGCTTTGTGATTGCCATTGAAAGTCATGAATGGTGATCACATACTTTTTCACAAAAATCATTTCGATACTGATCGGTTGCCGATCAATCGACACATCCCTATTACTGATCCAAGAAGCAGGTTATGTACAAACATGTAATGGATTAATACAGCATCTTTCTAGACACTCTAAGCATTTTACAGTCACACATAATGGTGATAATCTACAGCTGTAGCCATATTTGCCCTGCAGTAGACTGACGGAAACATGGCTGCTAATTCTCCAACCACTACCAAACATACTGTACATTCACATTTATACAACCACAGTGACCAGGACGGGAGCACTTCCTCTCACTCTCTTGAGCCACTCCTGCTCCACATTGACACCAACTCACTTATTTTAACCACAAAAAAAACTCCTGGACTCAGTGGGAACCCGTTTTGTTGATTAAAGTGTGCTTACCAAACTCGAAGAGCTGTTTGCACTGATGGCGTTGGAGGGTCTGCTTGAGGGCGCACTAAGAGCGGGATGGAAAGAAGAGAGAATGCATGTTAGCAAAACTGCAGGCATAGTTGCAATCTAATGAACAAAAGGTATACAGTGGTACCATTGTTTTTGGATGCCCCGTTTTTTGCATGATTGGATTGGATTTGATCGAAAGGTTTGCCCCGGTTTTTTATATACCGTCTCGGTTATCGCACGGCCAAACAACGCGTGCAACAAACTAGTCCGTCTGCCTGCATATCATTGACAAACAAAGAATTCCATATGTTGGTGGCTCAGTCTCTTGCTTTTCTATGTACAACTTGTAGGGAACCAACCATGGGCCAAATAAAGTTGTGAATTGCAGTACAGTATACTGCTGTGCTGCCTCACGCATGTGTGATTGCATCAGTATGTGTTAACAAAGATGTGTGTGTGTGTTTGTGTGTCCTTGGATAGAAACCCTAACACTTAAATACAATTGGTCAAAAACACCATGGAAGTCAAGAAAGAACGATTGGTCTTCAATAACACTGCAAAAACTGAAATCTAAGTAAGATTAAATATCTCAAATAAGGGGGATATTTGCTTATTTTCTGTCTGATTTATTTATTTATTTTATTTATTTTTGTCATAAAGAAATACAATCATGTGTGCTTACAGACTGTATACCTTGCAGACTGTATTGATATATATTGATATATAATGTAGGAACCAGAATATTAATAACAGAAAGAAACAACCCTTTTGTGCGAATGAGTGTGAATGAGTATAAATGAAGGAGGTAGGTTTTTTGGGTTGGTGCACTAATTGTAAGTGTATCTTGTGTTTTTTATGTTGATTTAATACAAAAAAAACAAAAACACATTTATTTAATTTTTTCATTTCTTGTGCGGCCCGGCACCAATCGATCCACGGACCGGTACTGGGCCGCGGCACGCTGGTTGGGGACCACTGTTTTAAACTGCTATATTGTTCAATTTAGGACACTAGTTACATACAGTCGTGGTCAAAAGTTTACATACACTTGTAAAGAACATAATATCATGGCTGTCTTGAGTTTCTAATCATTTCTACAACTCTTATTTTTTTGTGATAGAGTGATTGGAGCACATACTTGTTGGTCACAAAAAACATTCATGAAGTTTGGTTCTTTTATGAATTTATTATGGGTCTAAATTTTAAACCACTCCTCTTGACAAAATTGGTGCAGTTCAGCGAAATTGGTTGGTTTTCTGACTTTGACTTGTTTCTTCAGCATTGCCCACAGGTTTAAGTCAGGACTTTGGGAAGGCCATTCTAAAACCTTAATTCTAGCCTGATTTAGCCATTCTTTTACCACTTTTGACGTGTGTTTGGGGTCATTGTCCTGTTGGAACACCCAACTGCGCCCAAGACCCAACCTCCGGGCTGATGATTTTAGGTTGTCCTGAAGAATTTGGAGGTAATCCTCCTTTTTTCATTGTCCCATTTACTCTCATGGAATGCTAACAACACAGTTAATGGTCGTAGCGGGTTCAGTTAAGTTGACCAAGCTATTGCAGAACAACACAGGCCTGTGGTTTCGGCACATTGAAACCCAGTTCTAACTTAGAGGAATTACACAGAATGTGATCAAGTATTTCCACCTAGTGGCCGTGTTTTAGTGGCCGGGCGGTCATAGCAATGATACGTGGAGGATCCTTCGGGCTATCATTGAGTATTGTAATCTACCGGGTGGAACAAGTATGAAGGTGACTATATTGGTGTTATTTTATGTTTAGAGGGCTCTAATTTTGTTAAAAACCTATTTGCAAGGTCGTAAACAGATTGTTTATGCACATACAGTCATGGTCAAAAGTTGACATACACTTGTGAAGGAAGTAATGTCATGGCTGTCTTGAGTTTCCAATAATTTCTACAACTAATTTTTTTGTGATAGAGTGATCGGTCACAAAAAACATTCATGAAGTTTGGAAATTGGTGCAGTTCAGTTAGCTAAATGTGTTGGTTTTCTGACATTGATTTGTTTCTTCAGCATTGTCTACATGTTTAAGTCAGGACTTTGGCAAGGCCATTCTAAAACCTTAATTCTAGCCTGATTTAGCCATTCTTTTACCACTTTTGACGTGTGTTTGGAGTCATTGTCCTGTTGGAACACCCAACTGCGCCCAAGACCCAACCTCTGTGCTGATGATTTTAGGTTGTCCTGAAGAATTTGGAGGTAATCCTCCTTTTTCCATTGTCCCATTTACTCTCTGTAAAGCACCAGTTCCATTGGCAGCAAAACAGGCCCAGAGCATAATACTACCACCACCATGCTTGACGGTAGGAATTGGTGTTCCTGGGATTAAAGGCCAACATATTGCTGGGTATTGTGGCCAAACAGCTCAATTTTTGTTTCATCTGACCACAGAACTTTCCTCCAGAAGGTCTTATCTTTGTCCATGTGATGTCAGATGAAACAAAAAATTGAGCTGTAAACTTTTGATTACAACTGTATGTCTATTCTTACTTGGAAAATGATTAAAGAGAAGGAGTGATGCTAATTTACGAAGATTTGACAGCAAATGGACAATCGGCTAACTTGGCTAAAGATTACTTTCAAAGCTTATCGATCACACTGAGGCACAGATAAACACTGGACGGCAAGGATTATAATGACAAAAAACACACCTGCCAACTGCGCAGAATCAAATTGTGAGTTGTTTTGATCATTTGAAAAGTGCTTTAAAACAGCCCATGATTTAAAGATTGGGACACACTTCTGGGAGGGATGAGTCTGCCTACAGAAATGAAGTGGAGCGGCTGACTGGGTGGTGCAGGGAAAACAACCTGGTCCTTAACACCACCAAGACGAAGGAGCTCATCATGGATTTCCGGAAGAAAAAAACGATAAACATCCAACCACTGTACATCAACGGGGACTATGTGGAAAGGGTTCTGGGGATCCAGGTCGAAAAAGACCTGTCGTGGAGTATGAACACCTCAGGGACCATCAAAAAGGCACAGCAGAGACTTTACTGTCTGCACTGCAAAAAAGTCAGTGTTCAAAAACAAGAAAAAAAATACAAAAATTAGGGGTATTTTACTTGAACTAAGCAAAATTATCTGCCAATAGAACAAGAAAATTCGGCTTGTCAAGACTTTCCAAACAAGTAAAATTAGCTAACCTCAATGAACCCAAAATACCTTAAAAAAGTATATTCTCACTAATAACAAGTGCACTTTTCTTGGTAGAAAAAAAAGAGACCTTTTTGCTCAATATGTTGAAAAATATTCTTAAATTAAGTAAATGCTAGTGCCATTATCTTGACATAATGATATGCGCTCCGCATCCTGATTTTTTTTTTTCATGCTTGAAGTAAGAAATTATTACTTTAAAAAAGTAGTTTTATACTTGTGAGTGTTGATGACACAGCTTTGCAACAGTTAATATTCTAGTTTCAAGCATGTTTTTCTCAATATAGGTCATAAAATCTCAGCAACAAGCTGTAATATCTTACTGAGATCATTTAGGACCAAAACCCCTAAAACAAGTAAAACACTAACATAAAATCTGCTTAGTGGGAAGAATTATCTTATCGGACAGAAAATAAGCAAATATCACCCTTATTTGAGATATTTAATCTTACTTAGTTTTCAGTTTTTGCAGTGCACTTGCACGTTCTGTAGGGACTTTTTTAGGGATGTCCTGCAAGGATGTCAGAAAAGGGAAAGGACTGCTCATGCATCTTTGGCAAATAAGAAAAAGAGGTCAAACAGGAAGTAATATCTCACCCAAGTATGACAGTCACTGACTCTTGCTTACTATGAAATCCATTATAATAGACTAATGATCTTTTTCAGGAACTTGTAATCTCTAAACCGAAGACTTGTTGTCTGATAACATGCCTAGGCAGCTCTGCAGTAACTCCAAAGCACCTCTTTTTAAGTTTCTCGTCATGCTGGAGGGTTTGAAAGTGCATGACTACAAGGTTAAACAAACACGCGCTTCCTCTCCTGTCCCTGGGAAGGAAGAACGCTCTCCATCTCGACATCAGTTTTGACCTCCTGTAGGAGCCGAGGGCCAGAGAAGCAGCATGAGGAGACATAGGGGGGGCATAAAGGGGGCGGATAGTGGGGATCTGACCTAATCCGCAGATTTGACTTCATCATCTGAGACGCAGGAAATGAATCTGAGCAGCTTGATAAACCTCGCCTGCCAACAGGCAGAAGCAGTCTGTGTGCTGCTAGCAGAGATTTTTAATTTGTGCACTGCTCCAAATCCTGATTTAAAACCAAACATATGTGTGATGATATCAAATCATTCTAGTAAAAACACTGCACTGCAAAAACTGAAATCTAAGTAAGATTAAATATCTCAAATAAAGGTGATATATGCTTATTTTCTGTCTGATAAGATAATTCTTCTCACTCGACAGAGGACGCCATCTCCTCTGCACTCCACCTGAGCTTAGAAGATCTGGAAGGAAAGGACACACACGTGCGGATGTTGTTCCTAGACTTCAGCTCAGCATTCAACACCATCATCCCGCAGCACTTGGTGAGCAAACTGGTCCCCCTTGGATTCAGTACCCCACTTTGCAACTGGCTGCTTGACTTCCTCACAGACAGACCCCAATCTGTGAGAGTGGGCAACAACACCTCCAGTGCCATCTCCCTGAGCACCGGCTCCCCCCAGGGCTGCGTCCTGAGTCCGCTGCTGTTCACGTTGATGACTCATGACTGCTGCGTCAGGTCCACTACTAACCACATTGTGAAGTATGCGGACGACACGACAGTAGTGGGCCTCATCCGTGACTACAGGGAAGAGGTGAAACATCTGGTTGACTGGTGCAGAACCAACAACCTGGTCCTGAATGTCAACAAGACCAAGGAGATCATCATTGACTTCAGGAAGCACCAGTCCAGCCACGCTCCATTCTACATCAACGGCACACCGGTGGAGATAGTAAGCAGCACCAAGATCCTGGGGGTGCAGATAACTGACAATATAACCTGGTCCCTACACACCGGAGCTCTTGTAAAAAGAGCTCAGCAGCGCATGCACTTTTTGCGTCGGATGAAAAGAGCACAGCTCCCTCCCCCCATTCTCAGCACATTCTACAGAGGCACTATAGAGAGCCTGCTGACCAACAGCATCTCTGTCTGGACTGGAGCCTGCAGTGCCTCAGACTGTAAGTCTCTCCAGAGAGTGGTGAGGACGGCAGAAAATATCATCAGGACTCCTCTTCCTCCTATCCAGGAGATCGCAAAAATCTGCAAAGACTCCTCCCACCCCCACCAAGGACTGTTTTCACTGCTGGACTCTAGAAAGAGGTTCCGCAGCATCCGAAGCAGAACCTCCAGGTTCTGTAACAGCTCTTCCCTTAGGCCGTAAGACTCTTGAACGCATCATAATTAAATTATCCCCTCAACTCCCCCCAAAATGGATTATCTCGCTGGAATAAAAAAGACAATATAACATACATCCATAAATGTGGACGCATGTGAAAAAGTGCAATATATTTATCTGTACAGTAATCTATTTATTTATATATATTTATATATATTTATTATATATATATATATATATATATATATATATATATATATATATATATATATATATATATATATATATATATTATTTATATATATATATATATACAAATATATGTTATTTATATATATTTATTTATTTATATATACACCTTATTGCTTTTTTATCCTGCACGACCATGAGCTTATGTAACGAAATTTCGTTCTTATCTGTGCTGTAAAGTTCAAATTTGAATGACAATAAAAAGAAAGTCTAAGTCTAACTAAGCAGATTTTATGTTAGAGTCTTTTACTTGTTTTAGAGGTTTTGGTTAGAGATTATCGGCCGATAAATGCTTTAAAATGTAATATCGGAAATGATCGGTATCGTTTTTTTTTTATTATCGGTATCGTTTTTTTTTGTTTTTGTTTTTTAAATCAACATAAAAAACACAAGATACACTTACAATTAGTGCACCAACCCAAAAAACCTCATTCACACAAAAGGGTTGTTTCTTTCTGTTATTAATATTCTGGTTCCTACATTATATATCAATATATATCAATACAGTCTGCAAGGGATACAGTCCGTAAGCACACATGATTGTGCGTGCTGCTGGTCCACTAATAGTACTAACCTTTAACAGTTAATTTTACTCATTTTCATTAATTACTAGTTTCTACGTAACTGTTTTTATATTGTTTTACTTTCTTTTTTATTCAAGAAAATGTTTTTAATTTATTTGTCTTATTTTATTCAATTATTTTTTTTAAAAAGGACCTTATCTTCACCATATTTGGTTGTCCAAATTAGGCATAATAATGTGTTAATTCCACGACTGTATATATCGGTATCGGTTGATATCGGTATCGGTAATTAAGAGTTGGACAATATCGGATATCGGCAAAAAAGCCATTATCGGACATTCCTACTTTTGGTCCTAAATGATCTCAGTAAGATATTACAGCTCGTTGCTGAGATGTTATGACCTATATTGAGTAAAACATGCTTGAAACTAGAATATCAACTGTTGCAAAGCTGTGTCATCAACACTCACAAGTATAAAACTACTTTTTTTAAAGTAATAATTTCTTACTTCAAGCATGAAAAAATCATGATGCCGAGCGCATATCATTATGTCAAGATAATGGCACTAGCATTTACTTAATTTAAGAATATTTTTCAACATATTGAGCAAAAAGGTCTCTTTTTTTTTCTACCAAGAAAAGTGCACTTGTTATTAGTGAGAATATACTTATTTTAAGCTATTTTTGGGTTCATTGAGGCTAGCTAATTTTACTTGTTTTGGAAAGTCTTGACAAGCCAAATTTTCTTGTTCTATTGGCAGATAATTTTGCTTAGTTCAAATAAAAATACCCCTCATTTTTGTATTTTTTTTTCTTGTTTTTGAGCACTGACTTTTTGCAGTGTGCACAGTATTAATGTGACGGCGTCTTTAGAAAGGCAGACAAGTTTTAGGCATCGCTTCCTCCGCCCCATCATGCCTTTCTCTCCGAGTTGTACCTGTCAGACTGCTTTAGAAGCCATCAATCATCACCGGCCAACACGCACCTGAGGGCTTTCAGATTAAGTTGAAGGTGAAATTGCCTGGACGCACCTTTGCACCCCAGCATAACGCATTTACGTTAACCATTAATTATTCAAACAAAGGCCCTGTACACACGAGGCGGCGCTTCCTTTTTTCTTGCTCTGGATTTTGGCTTGGTGACTATCTGTGCTGTGTAAACATTCAACATTTACCCTGATGCAGCGGTGAGAGCTCAAGTTTCAATGCAATTCAAATAAAAGCTGGCGGTGTCTTAACAGTTAATTCATCTGTTCATTTGGGATAGGCAATAACGCAATATAAATATATTGCAGCCTCCTGTGATAACGATATACACTATATTGCCAAAAATATTTGGCCACCAGCCTTGACTCACATATGAACTTGAAGTGCCATCCCATTCCTAACCCATAGCTTTCAATATGATGTCGGTCCACCTTTTGCAGCTATTACAGCTTCAACGTATCTGGGAAGGCTGTCCACAAGGTTGTGGAGTGTGTTTGTGGGAATGTTCGACCATTCTTCCAAAAGTGCATTGGTGAGGTCACACACTGATGTTGGTCGAGAAGGCCTGGCTCTCAGTCTTCGTTCTAATTCATCCCAAAGGCGTTCTATCGGGTTCAGGTCAGGACTCTGTGCAGGCCAGTCAAGTTCATCCACACCAGACTCTGTCATCCATGTCTTTATGGACATTGCTTTGTGCACTGGTGCACAGTCATGTTGGAAGAGGAAGGGGCCCGCTCTAAACTATTCCCATAAGGTTGGGAGCATGGAATTGTCCAAAATGTTTTGGTATCCTGGAACATTCAAAGTTCCTTTCACTGGAACTAAGGGGCCAAACCCAACTCCTGAAAAACAACCCCACACCATAATTCCTCCTCCACCAAATTTCACACTTGGCACAATGCAGTCCGAAAATGTACCGTTATCCTGGCAACCTCCAAACCCAGACTCGTCCATCAGATTGCCAGATGGAAAAGCGTGATTCATCACTCCAGAGAAGGCGTCTCCACTGCTCTAGAGTCCAGTGGTGACGTGCTTTACACCACTGCATCCGACTCTTGGACTTGGTGATGTATGGCTTAGATGCAGCTGCTCGGCCATGGAAACCCATTACATGAAGCTCTCTGCGTACTGTACGTGGGCTATTTGGAAGGTCACATGAAGTTTGGAGCTCTGTAGCAAATGACTGTGCAGAAAGTCTTTGCATTATGCTGACCCCTCTCTGTCAGTTTACGTGGCCTACCACTTGGTGGCTGAGTTGCTGTTGTTCCCAAACTCTTCCATTTTCTGATAATAAAGCCGACAGTTGACTTTGGAATATTTAGGAGCGAGGAAATTTGTTGCACAGGTGGCATCCTATGACAGTTCCACGCTGGAAATCCCTGAGCTTCTGAGAGCGGCCCATTCTTTCACAAATGTTTGTAGAAACAGTCTCCATGCCTAAGTGCTTGATTTTATACACCTGTGGCCGGGTCAAGTGATTAGGACACCTGATTCTGATCATTTGGATGGGTGGCCAAATACTTTTGGCAATATAGTGTATATGTGCAGAAAGCCAATAAACTGAAATGGAAGGTCTTCCCCTTTCAAATATGCAAGCCTCCAACACCTGCATTCAACTTTACAATGCAAATATCCTCGTGACTGACAGCAAAAAGCAGCGATGTTGACACCAAAACAACATCCCTTCCCTGCAGCGGGCTTCACTCTGTGACAGTCACGCTTGATTCACCGTCACCCGCGCTGAGAACCCACCAGCAAATCGGCTGCTACCCGCCAAGGGCCCGCATGCCATCACCGACCTCTCACAACGTCACTCCGGTTGCACAAAGCAAAGCAAGACAATTCGGTAGACCAGCTTTGCTGTTGGCCAGGTCTCCAGGAGATGCACGAACAGAAGTATTGGGACACAGCATAAAGTGGGAAAAAGGAAGACTATGGAGTTGGTCTCCCCTTGGCTGCTTCAGGTTCCGCAATTCTGGGTAGAGTTTCTACAAGATTTAGATTGTTTATTCAGAAGAACATTTCTGAGGTCAGGTCACTGGCTTAAAAATCTGTGTTGTACTTCATTACAAACCCTAATGATTCATATTGTGTTTTGTTTTGTATTCACAGCGTGAATAGGTTCTAGACCAGGCCTGGGCAATTATTTTGACTCAGAGAAAAAAATGTGTCTGGGGGCCGGTATATCTATTTTTAGGAACACTAACACAAAACCTCACAATAATGTCTGATTGAATGCTAAAAACGTCATGACAGACCGACTTAAAAAACGTAATGGAATTTTACATTTTTCTATGAAGGATAAAACACTGAATATTGACAACATATGAACGTCACACCACTTTTCGATCGACATATTTTACAATCAAGGGAAACGCATCAAAAAGGCAACAAACAGTGAAATATGAGCGCGAAGGGTACAAAATAAACCCACCTACAATCTGATATATCACTAAGCTTTAGAACTTTGTTGTGAAAATCTCCTTCCGCGTCTGTGGAAACGCTTCCCGCCCACACTGCCATGACATCACATGACCATAGTAACTAATTAGATTACCATAGTAACTGGTATGGTCCTGGGTATGACGTTAAACTACATCCAGGGATGAGATTGGAGGTTGTGTGTGGGGTTAGTGAGTACCAACTAATGTCTATAAAATGCACACAAAGAACCGTTTGCACCTTCTCTTGTGACTGGCGGGCGGTCAGTGCCATAAAGCTGAGCGGGTCCCTGGGTAATTGGGGCGCGGACAACCAACAGGACAGACTAAGTTCAACAGCCCAGTAAGGCAATTAGTCTAGGAGAAGGATCTCTCATATAAAATACCCCTTCCAACCCGCACCAAGCCAGCGTGGAAGGTGTAGGCTAATAACCAGCATGAAAATTACGCCAAGAAGACGGCCCCCAGTCCCCAGCAGTTCCAGAGGGAACAGTGCAGTGGCAGAGAGCAGCTAGAGATCGTTCACTATGGCAGAAACATGCTGAGGCTTTCGTCCAGCAGTGGACTGACAACGGCTGATGATGAGTAACTAGTATATCATCCATAAGCGCAGATTCCAACCATTGAAATACTTAGTATAGTTCAAGACTTACGGTCGTTAGAAAACATCACTGCACATCATAATAACAGCTACAGTTTCCATCTTAAAGATCTAAAAAAATTATTTGCGAATGTCCGGCGGGCCAGATTGAAAAGCTTAACGGGCCGCATGTGGCCCCCGGGCCTTAATTTGCCCAGGTCTGTTCTAGACTCTCGCGACTCCGAAAGGGACAAGCGGTAGAAAATGGATGGATGGATGCTTTCTTCCCATGTTTGAGCTACCAGCACATAGCGTAGCAATGAGGGCCATCTGGACGGAATGAATAGGAAAACACTAGATCAGAGGTCTTCTATGGGGGGGGGGGCCTTAAAATCCATCCATCCATCCATTTTCTACCGCTTGTCCCTTTCGGGGTCGCTGGAGCCTATCTCAGCTGCATTCGAGCGATAGGCGGGGTACACCCTGGACAAGTCTCCACCTCATCACAGGGCCAACACAGATAGACAGACAACATTCACACACTAGGTATATATATATTTTATTTTTTATATTTTTTTGCGTAACACATTTAGTTACTCTACTGCAAATGCAGCATGGCCAATTATATAAATTGGACAATTGTGTCAATACCCATCCCGCAAACCACCACAGTCACCTATAAAGATGAGTATTAGAGGTATTGAATCAATATTCAGTTTTTTAGCATTTTTACAAATACCTTATTTTCCGCCAAGTTGTTACAATGTTACATTTTTATACCAATTACAAACTCCAGGAATGAATCCTGACAATGCTTGGTTAATTACACTTTTAAAAAACTGTACATTAACCCCGCAAATCCATCCAGAAATTTAAATGTCTTGGAATAACTATCAATATTTATCCAACCAGTGGCGATTGTACTGAGACTGCAAGAGGAAACTCAGCTAAAATGTAAAAAAAATATATAAGTGGTCAAATATGTACTTTTGTGTTTACATTTCGTTGACTAAATATGGTCGAGAAATTGTTAAAGGGGAACTGCACTTTTTGGGGAATTCTGCCTATCGTTCACAATCATTATGAAAAACATGACGTCTTTTTTTTTTTAATGCATTCTGAATATTAAATAAATGTAAATAAAAGTCCGCTTATAGACAAGCCAATGGGGCGCTCTACTATTCCGCCCATAAAATTCGATATATAACCATTCAAAAATACTCCATTGCCATTCCATGACTTGAACATTCACCAAGTATTAGTGATGTTGTTATTATAAGCACTAACGCAGACAAACTATTTATAGCGGCGACATGATCCCTTCCGCGTGTCCCTATGTTTACATCATCTAGTGGTCTGCTGATTTCTCGCTTCCCTGCTCCCTTTAAGTTTATTGTAGATCATAAATAATGCCTCTCACCTGAAAAGTAGATGGCTGAGAATATAATCTGACAAGTTGGGACACTTGACAACCATTTAGGACCCGAAAATGGCAAGAACAACACGAACATCCAAGCAGTCGGCACCCTAATGACAGCAGACCTTGTACAGTAAGTGCTGTTTTATTATGTTTGTTGGCTCTCATAAAGTCTGCAGTGAGCAGAAATCAGTGATGAAGAAAAACTAAGCTAATGTCGTGATGCATTTTTGAAATTAATGCGCCGCGTATGCTTAAAATCATCTGACCACAGAACTTTCCCCCACAAGGTTTTATATTTGTCCATGTGATGTCAGATGAAACAAAAATTGAGCTGTTTGGCCACAATACCCAGCAATATGTTTGGAGGAGTAAAGGTAAGGCCTTTAATCCCAGGAACACCATTCCTACCGTCAAGCATGGTGGTGGTAGTATTATGCTCTGGGCCTGTTTTGCTGCCAATGGAACTGCTGCTTTACAGAGAGTAAATGGGACAATGAAAAAGGAGGATTACCTCCAAATTCTTCAGGACAACCTAAAATCATCAACCCGAAGGTTGGGTCTTGGGCGCAGTTGGGTGTTCCAACAGGACAATGACCCCAAACACACGTCAAAAGTTGGAAAGGAATGGCTAAATCAGGCTAGAATTAAGGTTTTAGAATGGCCTTCCTAAAGTCCTGACTTAAACGTGTGGACAATGCTGAAGAAACAAGTCCATGTCAGAAAATCAACACATTTAGCTGAACTGCACTTATTTTGTCAAGAGGATTGGTCAAAAATTCAACCAGAAGCTTGTGGATGGCTTATTGCAGTGAAACTTCCCAAGGGACATGTAAGCAAATATTAACATTGCTGTATGTATACTTTAGACCCAGCAGATTTGGTCACATTTTCCGTAGACCCATAATAAATTCATAAAATAACCAAACTTCATGAAAGTTTTTGTGAGCAACAAGTATGTGCTCCAATCACTCTATCACAAAAAAATAAGAGTTGTAGAAATTATTGGAAACTCAAGACAGCCATGACATTATGTTCTTTACAAGTGTATGTCAACTTTTGACCATGACTGTATATAAAACCCTAATGGAGGTGTTTAGGTGTTTTTTAGGGGCTCTAAAGGCAGAATAGGCTCCATTGTAAGCAGACTTTTGATCGAATTTATTTAATATTTAGAATGCATTAAAAAAAACTCAATTTGTCAACGTGTCTTTCTTAATGATTGTGAACGATAGGCAAAGTTCCAAAAAAAAGTGCAGTTCCCCTTTAAAGTCAGTGGTAAATTTTAAATGTGCTTTATAAATAAAGTTGATTTGATTTGATTTTAAAGAACCCTGCACTAGATCGTTCCCACCGCCTGTCTGTCACTCCTAATTAGATCGTCTCTTTTTTGGTTACGTCATGCTAATTTCCTGTGAGAGTTTTTGTCTATGTAAGGCATGGTAACCACTTTTATTTTTTATTTTTTTTACAGACGGCTGCATACTAAACTAGGAAAGCACTCAGAGAGTGCAGCCCTCCGCCAGGCTTTATCAACAAATAGCGAGGAATCTTATCAACAAATCCTAAATTCAGACGATGATTCGTGTCATCTCCAAAATCAAATCACCTGCTTTGTATACCACTTCTGACATTTCCTGAAAGTTTCATCAATAACCTTTTGCTTTAAAGGCCTACTGAAACCCACTACTACCGACCACGCAGTCTGATAGTTTATATATCAATGATGAAATCTTAACATTGCAACACATACCAATACGGCCGGGTTAGCTTACTAAAGTGCAATTTTAAATTTTGCGCGAAATATCCTGCTGAAAACGTCTCAGTATGATGACGCCTGTGCGTGACGTCACGGATTGTAGAGGACATTTTGGGACAGCATGGTGGCCAGCTATTAAGTCGTCTGTTTTTATCGCAAAATTCCACAGTATTCTGGACATCTGTGTTGGTGAATCTTTTGCAATTTGTTCAATGAACAATGGAGACGGCAAAGAAGAAAGCTGTAGGTGGGAAGCGGTGTATTGCGGCAGGTGTTGTGCCGGATAACGCACCCCCGCCGTAGAATGCACCCCTTGACTGTTGTGCCGGATAACACAGCCGGTGTTTCATTGTTTACATTCCCGGAAGATGACAGTCAAGCTTTACCATTGGCCTGTGGATAACTGGGACAACAGAGACTCTTACCAGGAGGACTTTGAGTTGGATGCGCAGACGCGGTACCGTGAGTACGCATACAGCTGCGGCTTCCAAACATTTGATCGCTTGCCCGTACGTGTGTGTCGCTATGTGCATGTCACGTACGTAACTTTGGGGATTTGGGGGAAATATATGTGCTGTATAAACTTTAGGGAGGTGAACGGTGCTTTGGGCTGTGGGATTGAGTGTGTTGTGCAGGTGTTTGAGTTGTATTGGCGGGTTATATGGACGGGAGGGGGGAGGTGTTTGTTATGCGGGATTAATTTGTGGCATATTAAATATAAGCCTGGTTGTGTTGTGGCTAATAGAGTATATATATGTCTTGTGTTTATTTACTGTTTTAGTCATTCCCAGCTGAATATCAGGTCCCACCCGCCTCTCACAGCATCTTCCCTATCTGAATCGCTCCCACTGCCCTCTAGTCCTTCACTCTCACTTTCCTCATCCACAAATCTTTCATCCTCGCTCAAATTAATGGGGAAATCGCCGCTTTCTCGGTCCGAATCGCTCTCGCTGCTGGTGGCCATGATTGTAAACAATGTGCAGATGTGAGGAGCTCCACAACCTGTGACGTCACGCTACTCGTCTGCTACTTCCGGTACAGGCAAGGCTTTTTTATCAGCGACCAAAAGTTGCAAAGTTTATCGTCGATGTTCTCTACTAAATCCTTTCAGCAAAAATATGGCAATATCGCGAAATGATCAAGTATGACACATAGAATGGACCTGCTATCCCCGTTTAAATAAGAAAATCGCATTTCAGTAGGCCTTTAAGGCAGTGGTTCTGAACCTGGGTTTGATCGAACCCTAGGGGTTCGGGAGGTCGGCCTCAGGGGTTCGGCGGAGCCTCCGCCACGGAGGTAAAGACACATCCGACTTATCGTGTAAATAAAAACTTCTCCCTATCAGTGTATTATGGATACCCCCAAACAATGTTCCCTGTAATTTTCCATCTGATTTGCAGGTTGTTTAATTGATCGATTGAAACATTTACTAGCAGATTGCAAAGGAAGAGAATACATTATATGAAACAGTACAGTTTACACAGTACAGTACATATTCCGTACAATTGACCACTAAATGGTAACACCCGAATACGTTTTTCAACTTGTTTAAGTCGGGGTCCACGTCAATCAATTCATGGTAATGTGTGTAAAGTGTGTATTTTGTTGTGAGTTCATGCACTGTGTTGGTTTTGTTCTTTGAACAAGGTGATGTTCATGCACGGTTCATTTTGTGCACCAGTAAAAAAACATAACTTTTTCTTGAATTTGAGAAAAATAAAAATGTTTATTTTTAACTAAAGAAGGGTTCGGTGAATGCGCATATGAAACTGGTGGGGTTCGGTACCTCCAACAAGGTTAAGAACCACTGCTTTAAGGTCCAGCCTGTCACAAATGGTTACAGCATCCAATTGCCCAAAAGGTCTTGCTAAGAAAGAATATTTGGATTCAGCACAAACTGAGGAGTCTGGGCCAACCCCAGATAAATGATTTAGAGTAGAAATGTCTCCCAAAACCTTTGCCCGTCTAGGTGAACATGCTTAATTAACCCGCTGCAGTTTCAACGTGTCAGCAAAATACTTATCAGTGCAAACAAAGAGGAAGCTGATACAACAGAAACAAAGAGGCGTAAAGGAAAGGGATAACTGTAGTTGTGTTCACATCCCAACAAGCATCTTACCTGTTATGACAGGGCAGGTATGTCCTCTTCTTGTCCGTGAGGAGCAGGGCTTTTCTGTGGAGAGAAAAAGATCAAATCAAAAACGGGAAGACAGAAAAAGAGCATTCCTAAAACAAAATAGCTGGGAGCTACAGTATGTCAAAAAAAAAAAAAGAGTGTGTCTGCCACAATAATTCATCTTTGAAAAGGGGGCGAGGGTCAGAGAGGAATTCTGCTATTCAAGAATTTCCAGAAGCAGATGTTATTCACTGCGTTAGAGTCTGTTTATTGATTGATAAGATAAATGCATGGAAGTGACTGCTGTAGGCATGTCCAAATTCAGGGTCTGGGTCCTCCATGTTCAAACTGAGTGTTTTAAGTCTCGTCTTAAGACCAACTTTTATTCTCTGGCTTTTAACACTACGTGAGTTGTGTGGTCCTGTGTTTTTAAATTGTTGTTTCTATTTATTGTTTTAACTGGTTTTATCCTTTTTAATTATATTTATTTTGATATTGTTTTTATATTTATTTATTTTGTTTTTATTCAGTCATTGGTGGAGCTAAGGATAGTATTTATTCTATTCTATCTTGCCGATTGCATTGTACCATATGTCCCGGCAAGAAATCTGCGTTCAAAGAACTCCGGCTTATTAGTGATTCCCAGAGCCCCCAAAAAAGTCTGCGGGCTATAGAGCGTTTTCTATTGGGGCTCCAGTACTATGGAATGCCCTCCCGGTAACAGTTAGAGATGCTGCCTCAGTAGAAGCATTTAAGTCACATCTTAAAACTCATTTGTATACTCTAGCCTTTAAATAGACCCCCCTTTTTAGACCAGTTGATCTGCCGTTTCTTTTCTTATCTACTCTGCCCCCCTCTCCCTTGTGGAGGGGGAAACACAGGTCCGGTGACCATGGATGAAGTGTTGGCTGTCCAGAGTCGGGACCCGGGGTGGACCGCTCGCCTGTGCATTGGTTGGGGACATCTCTGCGCTGCTGACCCGTCTCCGCTCGAGATGGTCTCCTGCTGGCCCCACTATGGACTGGACTCTCACTATTATGTTAGATCCACTATGGACTGGACTTTCACAATATTATGTCAGACCCACTAGACATCCATTGCATCCGGTCTCCTCTCCAAGGTTTCTCATAGTCATTCACATCGACGTCCCATTGGGGTTGTGAGTTTTTCCTTGCCCTTATGAGGGCTCTGTACCGAGGATGTCCTTGTGGCTTGTGCAGCCCTTTGAGACACTTGTGATTTAGGGCTATATGAATAAACATTGTGTTATGTTTGTTGTCTTCTCCCTGCCTTCTCTATTGGTTTTTCAGTTTCTTCCTCAGTCTTTTGTCCCCAACGAGGCACACCTGCTGCTAATCACTTCCTGGTAGCATTTAAGCGCGTCTCCACCAGCTGGTCCCTGCCGGTTATTGTTCCTGAACTCCGCTCTGACATGTGCTACCTTGATTCTGCTTCCCTGGTATGTTGCCTTCGCATATTTCTGTAATATTGACCTCGTTGTGTTTTTGTTTTCCTAGCCACCTTGTTTTGAGAGGACTAGTTTTTGCCACGCGGTGTGCGTCCTGACCTTTGCTCCGCCAACCTCTGAAAGAGACTACTTTTGTTATATTTCCCATGGTGTGCACTTTTGCCCCATCACCCTTAGTTACCATTTTGGACTTATTAAATATTTTCATTTGTTATTGCGTACATTGCCTCCATTCTCTGCATCCCGGGGTCCACTCTTGAACTCTATCCTAACATAGATTGATTGATTGATTTGAATGTTGTTTTTAATATTTTGTGCAGCACTTTGGAAACATTTTAGTTGTTTAAATGTGCTATATAAATAAAGTGGATTTGATTGGATTGGAATAATTAAAACTTTTGGAACACTTCTTTGATGTGTCACCTGTTCAGATCTTTTACCATAGTAATATCAACAGCTAGTTTATTTATTTATGACTTTTTGGCTACTAAGGACATTTTTTAGCATTCTAGTCAACAAGGTCAAGGTTTATTTGAGTATATAGGACAACTTGAAAACAGCCACTAGCCTGTAATAATAAAAAGTACTGTATTCACCATGCGGGACTTCTGGGTTAAAGGGGAACTGCACTTTTTTTGGGGGAAGTTTGCCTATCGTTCACAATCATTATTAAAGACATAACGATGGATGTTTTTTTATTTTAATGCATTTTAACTTGTAAATAAAATTAAATAAAAGTCCGCTTACAGCGGGGCCAATGGGAGCTCCTCTATTTTGCCCTTAAAATCCAATATATAACCATTCAAAAAGCGCCAACAATACTCCATTTACATTTCGAGTATTAGCAATATTTTTATTATAAGTGCTAAGACTTACAACCTATTTATAGCGGCGTCGTGATCATAAGATTAAATATCTCAAATAAGGGTGATATTTGCTTATTTTGTGTCTGATAAGATAATTCTTCTCACTAAGCAGATTTTATGTTAGAGTGTTTTACTTGTTTTAAGGGTTTTGGTCCTAAATGATCTCAGTAAGATACTACAGCTTGTAGCTGAGATTTGATGACCTATATTGAGTAAAAACATGCTTGAAACTAGAATATCAACTGTTGCAAAGCTGTGTCATCAACACTCACAAGCATAAAACGACTTTTTTAAAGTAATAATTTCTTACTTCAAGCATGAAAAAAAAAATCATGACGCCGAGCGCATATCATTATGTCAAGCTAATGGCACTGGCATGTACTTAATTTTGGAATATTTTTCAACAAATTGAGCAAAACGGTCTCATTTTTTTTTCCCATCAAGAAAAGTGCACTTGTTATTAGTGAGAAAATACTTATTTTAAAAGGTATTCTTGGGTTAATTGAGGTTGGCTAATTTTACTTGTTTTGGAAAGTCTTGACAAGCCAAATTTTCTTGTTCTATTGGCAGATAATTTTGCTTAGTTCAAATAAAATACCCCTAATTTTTTTATTTTTTTTCCTTGTTTTTGAACAATGACTTTTTGCAGTGTAATGTAAGTGATTATTATTTTTGTGAATAATGCATATTCGAAATTTAGATAGAACAAGCGAGTGCCGCTTGTTTGTTTGAGAGGGAGGAATCGCCCCGCGCTGAATTCGAAGCTCATTAAAGGGGAACATTATCACCAGACCTATGTAAGCGTCAATATATACCTTGATGTTGCAGAAAAAAGACCATATATTTTTTTAACCGATTTCCAAACTCTAAATGGGTGAATTTTGGCGAATTAAACGCCTTTCTAATATTCGCTCTCGGAGCGATGACGTCACAACGTGACGTCGCATCAGGAAGCAATCCGCCAATTTCTCAAACACCGAGTCAAATCAGCTCTGTTATTTTCCGTTTTTTCGACTGTTTTCCGTACCTTGGAGACATCATGCCTCGTCGGTGTGTTGTCGGAGGGTGTAACAACACGAACAGGGACGGATTCAAGTTGCACCAGTGGCCCAAAATTGGACGTTTGTTCCGCACACTTTACCGACGAAAGCTATGCTACGACAGAGATGGCAAGAATGTGTGGATATCCTGCGACACTCAAAGCAGATGCATTTCCAACGATAAAGTCAAAGAAATCTGCCGCCAGACCCCCATTGAATCTGCCGGAGTGTGTGAGCAATTCAGGGACAAAGGGCCTCGGTAGCACGGCAAGCAATGGCGGAAGTTTGTTCCCGCAGACGAGCGAGCTAAACCCCCTGGATGTCTTGGCTCACACCGTCCCAAAGATGATCAAGAGAAGAATATCGACCCTAGCTTCCCTGGCCTGCTGACATGAGGGTATGTCTACAGAATATATTAATTAATGAAAATTGGGCTGTCTGCACTCTCAAAGTGCATGTTGTTGCCAAATGTATTTCATATGCTGTAAACCTAGTTCATAGTTGTTAGTTTCCTTTAATGCCAAACAAACACATACCAATCGTTGGTTAGAAGGCGATCGTCAAATTCGTCCTCGCTTTCTCCCGTGTCGCTGGCTGTCGTGTCGTTTTCGTCGGTTTCTCTTGCATACGGTTCAAACCAATAGCTTCAGTTTCTTCTTCAATTTAATTTTCGCTACCTGCCTCCACACTACAACCATCCGTTTCAATACATGCGTAATCTGTTGAATCGCTTAAGCCGCTGAAATCCGAGTCTGAATCCAAGCTAATGTCGCTATAGCTTGCTGTTCTTTCCGCCATGTTTGTTTGTGTTGGCTTCACTATGTGACGTCACAGGAAAATGGACGGGTGGTTAAAATCAGGCACTTTGAAGCTTTTTTTAGGGATATTGCGTGATGGGTAAAATTTTTTTTAAAACTTCGAAAAATAAAATAAGCCACTGGGAACTGATTTTTAATGGTTTTAACAATTCTGAAATTGTGATAATGTTCCCCTTTAAGTCTAAATCCGGTCTTGCATTGTATATATCACTGAAAAATAATGGCAACGTTAATTATGCACACCAATGCGGCAGAAGTAAAACGTGGCCAAAAGGTAATCTAATGTCATGCAACCGGTCAGTAAACTTTTTGAGAAGGTTGGCGTGCTCAAGGAGAAGCGAGAGAAGCAGTCCCGGGGAGGTGACAACACTCCCGTCAAGGCCAATGAACCTCTGCTTTGGGCTACATGCTGACAACTGACATGACGTCCTCTCTCTTACAAGTCACCTCCTGTTTAAGCAAAGCTTAAAATATAATACGTACGGCACAACATGGAACTGAAGTTGAATACCTTTGAGGTCGCACAAATTGCAATTTCACTCAAGATATTAGTACTATTAAAATGTTATTTAAAAAAATGGAGGTCAACCAGCCTCCTCAGACAGACTATGCCCGCCTCTAGAGGTTCCTGTTGCTATTTTTTAATACCGCTGCCCGGACTTGGAGCTTAGAATCTTGGCAGACGTGTGGTAATGACTGAGAGGAAGCTCAGCCAAGAGTCATCTTCACACTGCAACAGAACAACTTCAAGCATATTTCGTTGTTTTCTTCACACAAACGGCAAATTCGATTTAAAACAATCTAATTATGGCATTAAGGTTGACTGCTGAAGGGTTCCAACCACTCATTTGGCTTAGGACATCTTCTAACACAATTTAGTGTGTAATTGGCTTAACAATGATAATACATTGAGAGGTTTTGCACCCAATGGGCCTGATCTTGCGTGTATTAAAACAGGTGCAAACTTGATAGCACACACAGAATTCATCTAATAGGTTGAATTCACTGACGTCACTTGCAGCTCATTAAATATGTGAGACTCAGGCCATGTCTACATTAAGCCGGATAACTCCTTAAATACAAACCCCGTTTCCATGAGTTGGGAAATTGTGTTAGATGTAAATATAAACGGAATACAATGATTTGCAAATCATTTTCAACCCATATTCAGTTGAATATGCTCCAAAGACAACATATTTGATGTTCAAACTCAAAAATTTTATTTTTTTTTGCAAATTAACTTAGAATTTCATGGCTGCAACACGTGCCAAAGTAGTTGGGAAAGGGCATGTTCACCACTGTGTTACATGGCCTTTCCTTTTAACAACACTCAGTAAACGTTTGGGAACTGAGGAGACACATTTTTGAAGCTTCTCAGGTGGAATTCTTTCCCATTCTTGCTTGATGCACAGCTTAAGTTGTTCAACAGTCTGGGAGTCTCCGTTGTGGTATTTTAGGCTTCATAGATGCGCCACACATTTTCAATGGGAGACAGGTCTGGACTACAGGCAGGCCAGTCTAGTACCCGCACTCTTTTACTATGAAGCCACGTTGATGTAACACGTGGCTTGGCATTGTCTTGCTGAAATAAGCAGGGGCGTCCATGGTAACGTTGCTTGGATGGCAACATATGTTGCTCCAAAACCTGTATGTACCTTTCAGCATTAATGGCGCCTTCACAGATGTGTAAGTTACCGATGTCTTGGGCACTAATACACCCCCATACCATCACAGATGCTGGCTTTTCAACTTTGCGCCGATAACAATCCGGATGGTTCTTTTCCTCTTTGGTCCGGAGGACACGACGTCCACAGTTTCCAAAAACAATTTAAAATGTGGACTCGTCAGACCACAGAACACTTTTCCACTTTGTATCAGTCCATCTTAGATGAGCTCAGGCCCAGCGAATCCGACGGCGTTTCTGGGTGTTGTTGATAAACGGTTTTCGCCTTGCATAGGAGAGTTTGAACTTGCGCTTACAGATGTAGCGACCAACTGTAGTTACTGACAGTGGGTTTCTGAAGTGTTCCTGAGCCCATGTGGGGATATCCTTTACACACTGATACTGTTGATGCAGTACAGCCTGAGGGATCGAAGGTCACGGGCATAGCTGCTTACGTGCAGTGATTTCTCCAGATTCTCTGAACCCTTTGATGATATTACGGACCGTAGATGGTGAAATCCCTAAATTCCTTACAATAGCTGGTTGAGAAAGATTTTTCTTAAACTGTTCAACAATTTGCTCACGCATTTGTTGACAAAGTGGTAACCCTCGCCCCATCCTTGTTTGTGAATGACTGAGCATTTCATGGAATCTACTTTTATACCCAATCATGGCACCCACCTGTTCCCAATTTGCCTGTTCACCTGTGGGATGTTCCAAATAAGTGTTTGATGAGCATTCCTCAACTTTATCAGTATTTATTGCCACCTTTCCCAACTTCTTTGTCACATGTTGCTGGCATCAAATTCTAAAGTTAATTATTATCAGAGGTGGGTAGAGTAGCCAGAAATTGTACTCAAGTAAGAGTACTGTTACTTTAGAGATTTATTACTCAAGTAAAAGTAACGAGTAGTCACCCAAATATTTACTTGAGTAAAAGTAAAAAGTATGTTGTGAAAAAACTACTCAAGTACTGAGTAACTGATGAGTAACATACACACTCATATCATATATATATATATATATATATATATATATATATATATACATATACATTGATATATACAGTATATAATTTATATGTATTTATTTTGCTGTTTTTGTTTACATGTTAAAGGTGTTTTAATGAATATACATGCATGTTTAACATATAGATTCCTTTCTTTCATGAAGACTAGAATATAAGTTGGTGTATTACCTGATTCTGATGACTTGCGTTGATTGTAATCAGACAGTAGTGATGATAACGTCCACGTTTTCAAATGGAGGAGAAGAAAAGTTCCTCCTTTCTGTCTAATACCACATAGTGGTGAGTTTTTGGCATCTTATTTTTTCCAGCTTCCATATTCGTTTTTATACACTTTACAAGAAATATATTGGCGTCAAACTCCGTAGCTTGCTAGCTTGTTTGCGCTGGCTTTCGGAGACTCTTATTTTGAAAGCGCAGGCGCGATGGAGCGGCACTTTTATTGTGAAGACAGGAACGTCCTCATGTGCGGTCAGTCTTTAGGCTTTTGACGGGATGTACGGTTGGAATAAAAAAGTATCTTTTTTCCTTCACACTTTTGATTGATTGATTGGAACTTGTATTAGTAGATTGCACAGAACAGTACACATTCCGTACAATTGACCACTAAATGGTAATACCCCCATAAGTTTTTCAACTTGTTTAAGTCAGGTCATGTGACCACCTGGATCTGTTTGATTGGTCCAACGTCACCAGTGACTGCATCTGATTGGTGGAACGAAGTGAAACGTCACCAGTAAGGCAGGCACTTTGAAGGTCTGTCTGACAGACCAAAACAAACAAAGCGTGCATTAACAGATCGATAAAAATGAGTAGCGAGTAGCGAGCTGAATGTAGATAAAAGTAGCGGAGTAAAAGTAGCGTTCCTTCTCTATAAATATACTTAAGTAAAAGTAAAAGTATGTTGCATTAAAACTACTCTTAGAAGTACAATTTATCCCAAAAGTTACTCAAGTAGATGTAACGGAGTAAATGTAGCGCGTTACTACCCACCTCTGATTATTATTTGCAAAAAAAAAAACGTTTATCAGTTTGAACATCAAATATGTTGTCTTTGTAGCATATTCAACTGAATATGGGTTGAAAATGATTTGCAAATCATTGTATTCCGTTTATATTTACATCTAACACAATTTCCCAACTCATATGGAAACGGGGTTTGTGGATCGGGCCCTTTGTCTGTCTGCTTCAAGACTGATGTCAGAGGTCAAAAGTCCGCACAAACTTTTTCCAGTGAATACATGAAGACGTGTGACAATTCATTCCACAGGCTAAATGTCGCCATCTGTGAGTTAAAGTTTAAAACAAAGACCTGCAGAGATATATAGCTGCAAAAACAGCGAGGCTTTTATAAAAACAAATAAATATGTGTCTGTTTGACAGCTTGTGTCCGCCTTACAACTGAACACAAATATTAACTGACTATAAGGGCGTCAGTTTGTGTGTCATTGGGTGTGGCCATAGGCTTTAAACCCGCCCTGAGCTCTAGTCAAACACAGCTACTGTACAACTCTGTGGGGAGAGAAAAAAAAAAGTCAAAGACTCCCAGGGAACACTGCTTCTCTGTCGCGACTCTTGGCACTGTGTTTGGAACTAAAGAACTCAAAGACAAGGTCAGAGATGCTCGCCAAAAATTCAAACTCACGGTGCTTGACTGGCAAGGAAAAGTTTGCGGATGATCCTTTATGTCGCTTGTGCCATCTGCTCTAAATTAGCACCCACACAGGAAGCGAGGAGTTTTGGGCACCAGTGCTTCGACACTGGGGTTGGCATTGGGAGGAGTGGCCACCCTACCAAGCCTTCGTTGCTACTTTGAACCAGTTTAAGTACGTGAAGGGTGTTCCAAATGGTAGTTGTACGATTGATTATGCAGAATAAATAGTCTGTTATTAAGCTTGTAACGATCGGATCTGATATCTGGATTTTGACTTAAAGGTTTCCTCTAAAACAGTGGTTCTAAACCTTGTTGGAGCTACCGAACCCCACCATTTTCATATGAGCATTCACCGAACCCTTCTTTAGTGAAAATGTTTTTTTGTTTTTTTCAAATTCAAGACAAAATTGTATGTTTTTTTTTTTTTTACTGGTGCACAAAATGAACCGTGCATGAACATCACCTTGTTCAAAGAACAAAACCAACACAGTGCATGAACTCACAACAAATCACACGCCTGAAAATCAGTGTGACCTCTGCTGTTATCCATAATACGCCGATATGGAGAACTTTTTATTTACACGATGAGTCGGGTGTGTCTTGACCTCCGCGGCGGAGGCTCCACCAAACCCCTGAGGCTGACTCACTGAACCCCTAGGGTTCGATCGAACCCAGGTGAAGAACCACTGCTCTGGTATTTGGCTCTCTATTAGATGCAATGGTTTTCTGTTTTGGGACCATGATTTCGGTCCTAACTTGTTCACCGGTCCTCACATGGACGGTACTTTTCCTTGTTGATGTCTCAAGAAGGGTAGAAATACAAGGACACACAAACACTCATTCTTGTATTTTTACCTTCTTGAGACCTCCGAAAAATTCCGAAAAATATTACGATAAAGGTCGTAATTTTACTCAACGCAAGTCACAATTTTACAAGAAAAACTGAACATTTGTGCAATATAATGATAAAAGTTGGAATTTTACTGAATAACAGTTGCAGTTTTACAAGAAAAGCTTAGCATTTTGCCAATTTTATGAAAAGAGTCGTAATTTTACTCGACAAAATTCACAATTTTATAAGAAAACTTTAAAATTTTGGCAATATTGTAATAATAATAATCAGAATTTTACTTGGCAAAATTATGACAAAAGTAGCTGGCGGGTTTTTCGGGGATGAAAAGGGAAGTCCTTCTTTAGCTGCCGTCTTGTTTTATCATATATTGCTGCCTTTGCACCTGTCCAGGTTTACTTTTGTATGCACATTAAATCAACAAAAAATCCTGACTTAACTTAACTTCATTAATAATAAAAAAAATTAAAAATAAAATAAAATAAAATCCTGACTTTGGAGCAATGTTCACAGACTCCAGTACAGTGGTTCTTAACCTTGTTGGAGCTACCGAACCCCACCATTTTCATATGAGCATTCACCAAACCCTTCTTTAGTGGAAAATAAAATGTTTTTTTTTTTTTCCAATTCAAGACCGAAGTTTTTATTTACACGCGGCGGAGGCTCAGCCGAACCCCTGAGGCCGACTCACCGAACCCCTAGGGTTCGATCGAACCCAGGTTAAGAACCACTGCTCTAAAACCTGACCTCAGTTGAGAAGCATCAATATTTGAACTGTGTGTTTAGTTGGTTTTTTTTTGTTTGTTTTGGCTACAGGAAGAACATCTCTACTAATAAGAACTGAAGGTTATGTGAAGTACCATTGAAAGCAGTCTTAAGCATCAACATACAGAATGCTATCAAAGTTGGTAGATTGTTATTATTATACTACTAACAGAACACTTGTATGACCATTAATAATTGTAAAATATCACAAAAAATCTCTCTGGAATGGATTTACAAAAACATGTTTTTGAAATGTCAGGATGACCAAGGTCAGAAAACACAGCGTTTGACCTAAAACCTTCTGCAGTGATAATGGAATCCTATGTTGTATGTGTATGGGGTGGATGTTGGAAAACCGGTGACGACGTTCAGCGACTTGAAAAGTGCTCCTATAAATTGATTTAAAAGATACCTTTGGTCTGTAAACACTAGATTTGCTCGTGGATTAGTTAAACCGTGCACAGTGGAAGGATACAGTAGCCTGTGTGCGCAAAGCGTGGAGCATTCTGCTACGACAGCTACTGTACAACGGTGCTAATGAGTTAACTTTTTTGCCCTTAAATTTTTTTTCCCAAGCTTGAAGCAGATTTTTGAGGGAAATTGGCCAGAAAAAGAAAGTGTCAAGTCGGTGTCGCATATTACTGCGTGGGTCGTTCTTCTGGGATGCAGACGGAACTCCGGACAAAGTGTGCAGGTAAGAAAATGATTTATTGTCCATAAATCATCGGAAAAGTGTTCCGATAGCATGGGAGCTATGGCGAAGCTTAGCACATGAACTACAATCAAGAAACATAGAAATACTCAAGGTAACAAGGAAGCAAATAAGGAAGCCAGACCAAGTGTGGTGAACAGTGGGAATAAGTAGCTCTCTGATTAGTGCCCGCCAGCAGGTGAGCGTGCCGAACCTTAATCAGAGGCGGGTGGAACGAGTCTGCACCCATGGCAACCAAAACACAAATCCAGGAACTCAGGGAGTACAAAACTAAACAGAACATGATACGGGCAATGGATCATGACAAAGAGAAAGTAAAACGCTAAATCAAATTAGACATGGTAAAATTCTTGTGGGAGATGTGAGGACGTCAACATTGGTTGCATGCTCGGTTCAAGCCGCAAACGACATCAAGGATAAAGATTGTGTCTTTGAGCAGGTCGTCATATCTTATCGACCAGACAGAGAGACAACTCTTAGGCAGTGTTGTGTTTTTTTTTTTTAACCTGGTTTAAAGGGCATTGTTCCTTGATGTGGTCAAGGTCTTGTTAGGCTGTCTGTTTTTAGGTCCCACCTTGCCATGTTTGTGCCGGTTTTGCGTGTGCCCTGTTCAGTGCGCACCATTCTCTCCGGTTTAGTGCTGTGCTTTTCGTTTTGGTCTTGTATTGTGGGCTGTGGGATTGATTGTCATGTCCAGGTGTTTTTCCTGTAGGTTTTTGTGGTGATTCCTTCTGCCGGTGGATGTAAAGTGTTAAAACTTTTCCCGGACTATAGCGGCTTGGGACTTCAATGTCTTGGGTCTGTTAGTTTTAGTTTCTGCTTTTCAACATGTAAAGGATGTACCGGTATATACGATGAAATGGACTACGATAAAGCAGGTCTCATTATTCAAACTAGCTTCTCGTTAGATGTCCGATAATGGCTTTTTTGCCGATATCCGATATTCCGATATTGTCCAACTCTTAATTACCGATTCCAATATCAACCGATACAGATACATACAGTCGTGGAATTAACACATTATTATGCCTAATTTTGTTGTGATGCCCCGCTGGATGCATTAAACAATTTAACAAGGTTTTCCAAAATAAATCAACTCAAGTTATGGAAAAAAATGCCAACATGGCACTGCCATATTTATTATTGAAGTCACAAAGTGCATTATTATTTTTAACATGCCTCAAAACAGCAGCTTGGAATTTGGGACATGCTCTCCCTGAGAGAGCACGAGGTGGTTGAGGAGGGCGGGGTTGGGGAAATGTGTTTGTCATTCTTGATTGGTGTCGGTTCACAGTTTGGCGAAAATTTGTAACAGTGTTAAAGTTGTTTATACGGCCACCCTCAGTGTGACCTGTATGGCTGTTGACCAAGTATGCATGGCATTCACTTGTGTGTGTGAAAAGCTGTAGATATTATGTGATTGGGCCGGCACGTAAATGCAGTGCAGGTTTATTGCCGCTCTGTACTTCTCCCTACGTCCGTGTACACAGCGGCGTTTTAAAAAGTCATTAATTTTACTTTTTGAAACCGATACAGATAATTTTGAAACCGATACAGATTATTTCCGATATTACATTTTAAAGCATTTATCGGCCGATAATATCGTCAGACCGATATTATCGGACATCTCTACTTCTCGTAATAATCTGTGCAGTGCCCCTTCCAGTGAGCAAGACAACCACAAAGATGAAAGTAGGGATGTAACGATATGAACATTTTATATCACGGTTTTTGTGACCAAAAGGATCACGGTTATCATTATTGTTGAATGTGCTCAAAAAGTATTTAAACACACACGGTATTCTTTGAACCTGATTTTATTTTACATTGTAATAAATACGGTTGACACACAATATACTTTCATTGGCAGAAGAAATATTAAATGTTGTTCTGGCTTTTATTTGAGTGTTTGAATATGTTCGTCTTCCATTTTGATTTGTAAATGTTTTGGAGTGTTTTTTAATGATTAATAAAAAACTAGTTTTGGGCACATCACTTCCGGTTTAAATGACATCATGCGAAATGACCTCCTGTTATCATCATTCCTTCAAATATAGAGAGATAACTGTCTAAAATAGCAGTCTGTATGTTCAAAGTACACACTTGAATAATTTAGTTGCTCAGACAGTAATGTGTTTATAAAAGTTTGTATTGGAATATGTCGTTTCTTAATGAGGAAAGACGTTAATGTCTCTCATATTCCTGTTAGCATTTAATCTAGCTAAAAAGATAGCGCTGGCATGCTTCTCCATTAAATGAGCAGTATTACCAGTTCACTAATTTATCAAAGTGCTTTACGCTCATTTTAATACTAACCGTCAGGAGTTGTACCGCGCTTTAATCATTATACTATTTATCGTTCCCTAGATAAAAGCAAGAATCTTTCTCGGTTGTATCAATGTTTCATTTAATTATTTTAATTAGTCTCGTTATTGTTTGTATTACTGTATTATATGTCCTACATGTAATCTGTGTACCATGTAGATGAATTAGTTATATGTGGAGGTCTCGCTCCACCGGGTTCCTTGGACCACCAATGACGGACATGACAGCCTCGTTCATCTTTGCGAACAATGATTTATTTTGCAATAAATGTTATTTTTGTTCTTTTTCAGTCCTTTCTGTCGTCTTGCTCTCACTCTCGTTCGTGCTCGTTCTCGCCTTTAACCTTCAACAACACCCCCTCTCCTTCCCGACTGCCGCCTTAAACAGAGCGACAGGTGATGAGACAAACACTCTCAGCTGTGTCATCTAAGCACCTGTCGCTGATCTCAAAGCCGGTCCTGGCACACCCCGCTTCACTGCAGGTCCGCAGGCCACGCCCCCACCCCACAGTATAATTTAGGGATAAGTTCCAACTTCCGCCAAAACTCGACTTACATCACAGTCTAGGAACGGAACTCGTACGCAACCCAAGAACCAATTGTACTCCTGATCTGCGACGTCATTACTGTTCATAAAGTGAAAGTTAAAGTTAACGTACCACTGATAGTCACGCACACACTAGGTGTGATGAAATTACCCTCTGCATTTGACCCATCCCCTTGTTCCACAGCGGTGGCCACGCTCGGGAATCATTTTGGTGATTTAACCCCCAATTCCAATCGTTGATGCTGAGTGCCAAGCAGGGAGGTAATTGGTCCCATTTTTATAGTCTTTGGTATGACTCGGTCGGGGTTTGAACTCACGACCTACCGATCTCAGGGCCACCGAGCAGGTTCATAAAGTGTGAGAAAATTGCTATAAGCTGCCAAGCAAAGTAAAGTCGATATGTCGCAAAGACTAAGCACTCAGTGGAGGTTTCAGGAAGCCAAAAGGAAGCAGGCATCAGTTCTAGTCAATTGTACTGCACACGTGCCAGCAGGAAACATACTATGCACCAAGCTGTCGGCGAGACACGCCTGATTCTACTCAGTGTAAACACTAACAAATAAACATCAAAGTCTACTGGGGCAACCCTGTGACTCATGCACTGTTTGGAAAACCATCGAGTCAGTTGACGATCCAAAACAAACAAGATGAGACCGAAGATCTGGTTGTGGACAGTGGTCAAACATGCACCAACCCTGGTTGTAGCATGATTTTGTTAAGGAATGCTGTAAGACTGAACATGCAAACCAGGAGGCCTGCTCTTGGCTGCAAAAAGCTCACAGTCCCTGGATACAGTATTTTAATAACATTAGCAGCCAACATGGACAATTATATATGAGCTCTATGCACAGGAAGTACATTGAGGTGCTCTAAGTACATGCTATTAGTCTAAGTGATGCTACAACAAACAGCTGAAGCCTGAACACGAGCATGCCGAGGCAGCTGAAGGGTTGTTTCCTGGGACTCCGTCGCCACTTTCCATTAACAGGGCGGTGTCACGGATAAAGATATTAAGAATACGACACACAGTGACTGCCAGCGTTAATGATCTGAGGTTTTCTTATGATGAGGATGACTTCCCGTACTTGGACAGCGATCCAGAGTGAGATCATACTCCATTAAAGCCTTTTGAATACAAAAGTATGTAGAGGTTTGTGTGTGATCTCCGGTGGGAAAAGTATGAAAGTGGCCACCTTTCAGTTTTAGAAGAATACAAAGTGGCAACAACACACTGCAAAAACTGAAATGTAAGTAAGATTAAATATCTCAAATAAGGCTGATATTTGCTTATTTTCTGTCTGATAAAATCATTCTTCTCACAAAGCAGATTTTATGTTAGAGTTTGTCATCAACACTCAAGTATAAAACTACTTTTTTAAAGTAATAATTTCTTACTTGTAGCATGAAAAAAAAAATCATGACTTTGACACAATTGTATCTCATTATTAAAACAGATGACAGCCAAATGGACTTTGTTGTTTTATTTTCAATGAAACAATAGAAAATACGTACTCATATTAGTAGTACAGTTGGCACAGTACAGTAAACTGACAGTTACTTTTAAAACATTTAACATGTGACATTTCAAACTATTTTGCGGTATAGCTCGGTTGGTAGAGTGGCCGTGCTATCAACCTAAGGGTTGCAGGTTCGATCTCCGCTTCCGCCATCCTAGTCACTGCCGTTGTGTCTTTGGGCAAGACACTTTACCCACCTGCTCCCAGTGCCACCCACACTGGTTTAAATGTAACTTAGATATTGGGTTTTCACTATGTAAAGCGCTTTGAGTCACTAGAGAAAAGCGCTATATAAATATAATTCACTTCACTTTTGAACAGAAATAGTTCATGCACATTCAGGTAAATTCTTCAAAATTACAATTAAAAAAAATGATATATGTATATATGCCATACTTGCCAACCCTCCTGCATTTTCCGGGAGACTCCCGAAATTCAGCGCCTCTCCCGAAAACCTCCCGGGACAAATTTTCTCCCGAAATTCAGGTGGACTCAGGTCCATGCGGACCTGAGTCCGCTTTTCCACAATATAAACAGCATACCTGCCCAATCACGTTATAACTCTGTTAGACAGTTTCATTAACGTCCTCCCAGCGCGGTAACAACACACAACAACAGCAGTCACGTTTTCGTCTACCGTAAAGCAGTTCGTCTGCCATAAACAGCAATGTTGTGACACTCTTAAACAGGACAATACTGCCATCTAGTGCATTTGCTGAAAGCACTTTTGTGCGTGCCACACATCAATGCATCATCAGAGAGAGTGTTCAGCATGGTTAGAAAAATAGTGACAGAGAATAGAACAAGGATGGACAATTCAACCCTTAACTCAACAATGAGTAGATGAGTGTTATGTGTGTGTATATGTGTAAATAAATGAACACTGAAATTCAAGTATTTATTTTATATATATATATATATATATATATATATATATATATATATATATATATATATATATATATATATATATATATATATATATATATATATATATATGTATATATATAATAAAATAAATATATATTTATAGCTAGAATTCACTGAAAGTCAAGTATTTCTTGTGTATATATATATGAAATACTTGACTTGGTGAATTCTAGCTGTAAATATACTCCTCCCCTCTTAACCACGCCCTCCCCCCCACCTCCCGAAATTGAAGGTCTCAAGGTTGGCAAGTATGATATATGCGCACTAATTGACTGAAAGAGCACGCACTTGGCGCGATGATGTCATGTTATCGATGGAAAAATGCATTTTCAGACCATATGATTTGCCTGAGTGGCTAGTAGACCCCGAGAGTAACAAGCGGTTGCCTTGTTGCCTTCCCATTAAGAACAATAAATTTGTTTTTAGTTTAAGTTTGCTGGTTTCAAGAAATGTAATGCCGAGCGCATATCATTATGTCAAGATAATGGCACTAGCATTTTCTTAATTTAAGAATATTTTTCAACATATTGAGCAAAAAGGTCTCTTTTTTTTTCTACCAAGAAAAGTGCACTTGTTATTAGTGAGAATATACTTATTTTAAGGTATTTTTGGGTTCATTGAGGTTAGCTAATTTTACTTGTTTTGGAAAGTCTTGACAAGCCAAATGTTCTTGTTCTATTGGCAGATAATTTTGCTTAGTTCAAATAAAATACCCCAAATTATTGTATTTTTTTTTTCTTGTTTTTGAACACTGACTTTTTGCAATGCATGCTTCAGAGACAACAAAGTGTGCATCAATAGGCCTTTTTTTTCCACCGCAGGAACTCCTAAAAGAAACTTTCCCATTTACCCGGGTAAATAAAGTACCTTTGTGTTTCCACCAAAAATTACCCAAGTAGATTTAGTTCTTCAGGAGTTTAGTTCCTAGTAACATGGTGGGACTTAAAGATGTGTCAGGAACCTGACAGGGGCGGGCTGTGCTGTCAAAAGCTGATTGATTGAACACAGTTGGGGCGTTTCTAAAACTTTGTCTTTGATGTACCAGTCGTCATTAGAGAATGAGAGCACAATATGTTTACTTCTTATTTCTTGTGTGTTTTTATTACAGCATACTTGACAACGGAGGGAAAGAAGAACGAGAAGGAACTTTCGACTTGCATGAACTTTTGTGGCGCATCTGTGTGCTGAAGAACCCTGATTCTTTGTGAAGTGAAGTGAATTATATTTATATAGCGCTTTTCTCTAGTGACTCAAAGCACTTTACATAGTGAAACCCAATATCTAAGTTACATTTAAACTGGGAGCAGGTGGGTAAAGTGCATAGCCCGAGGACACAACAGCAGTGACTAGGATGGCAGAAGCTGGGATCGAACCTGGAACCCTCAAGTTGCTGGCACGGCCACTCTACTAACTGAGCTATACCGCCCGCCGATAGTTATAAACTATCCTACAGTGTTTTTACTCAGCCATAGTCTTTAAACTACCGTATTTTTGGGCCCCTTTCTCCTCCAACATGACTGTGCACCAGTGCACAAAGCAAGGTCCATAAAGACATGGATGACAGAGTCTGATGTGGATTAACTTGACTGGCCTGCACAGAGTCCTGACCTGAACTCGATAGAACAACTTTGGGATGAATTAGAACTGAGAGCCATGCCCATACTTGCCAACCCTCACGATTTTCCAGGGAGACTCCTGAATTTCAGTGCCCCTCCCGAAAATCTCCCGGGGCAACCAATCTCCCGAATTTCTCCCGATTTCCACCCGGGCAACAATATTGGGGGCGTGCCTTAAATACACTGTCTTTAACGTCCTCTCTCACCTGAAACCTTCACCCCTTAACAGCCGCATGCTTATCAGGCGTCCGTTTTTCCTCCATATTAATAGCGTACCGGCCCAGTCACATAAAAATGTGGCGTTGGACAGGTTTAAAAATGGACTTTGCTCGAAGATGTCAAGAAATTATATCACATTATATGATCTTGTGACTGATTTATGATAACGCAAGGCATACTTGGTCAACAGCCATACATGCCACACTGAGGGTGGTCGTATACACAACTTTAACACTGTTACAAATATGCGCCACACTGTGAACCCACACCAAACAAGAATGCCACACACATTTCGGGAGAACATCCGCACCGTAACACAACAGAACAAATACCCAGAATCCCTTGCAGCACTTACTCCTCCGGGACGCTACAATAACATCTACGGCTTTTGGAGCTCAGTGCATAACCGCACACACAACAAGAAGGAGACGAAGCAGAGGAACGAAGAAGAGACATGGCGACGACGAGTAAGAAGAAGAAATACGCTTGCAAGTTCCAAAATGATTGGAAAAAATAATTTCATATCATCCAGAAAAGTTTGAAAGGGAAGGGGTATGCTGCCTGCACCTCAACCCCGCCCCCAACACCCCCCGTCTCCCGAATTCGGAGGTCTCAAGGTTGGCAAGTATGGCCATGCCTTCTCGACCAACATCAGTGTGTGACCTCACCAATGCGCATTTGGAAGAATGGTGGAAAAGTCCTATAAACACACTCCGCAACCTTGTGGACAGCCTTCCCAGAAGAGTGGAAGCTGTAATAGCTGCAAAAGGACACAAGGAGGAACTTCTAATATTGCCAAAATATACCAAATGATGTGATTGTGGAGCTGCAAGCCCCACACAGTCACAGCATTCCCACTCCTACAAGCGGGGGAAGGCTCTGTGTAAATCATGTCTGCTTCTATTGATCAGCGCTCGGGCAGAAGAAGTGGTCTATTGTGCAAAGGTCCATTGCTCCGTGATGAAGGGTTTACTTCTTTAGATGGGTGACCCGAGAAAGAGGAAAGCTAGAGGGTAAAAAGGGAAGCAGTTTGCATTTTTGCAAAAGTAGCGCCCAGCCTGCCAGGCCCTCAGGCTGCAACGAGCGCAGATCTTCCCCCTGAGGTATAAAGCAGATGGCTCAGGATTAGCATGCAGAACTGCAGGGGTTCCCTCTCCTGCTGCCTCCCCACAGGACACTCAGGAGGGATGAAAATCAATAATTGGCACACCACGGCTTAGGAACGGGTGGCTTTGACGTCACAATAGCTAAGAGAGACTCTCCTTACGCGACACAAATTACCCAGCATACAGCACCATTACGCTGGTGTTGACATGACAGCAGCAGAGATAACATCAGGACACATTCCAGATTGTGCAGCTTTGAAGTTCCTGTCTATTATGTTGGGTCACGTGATGTTCCTCCATTTCTTAACAATCCTTCATCTCCACCCTTAATTACGTCTCATGTTATGACATCTTACACTGCAAAAACTGAAATATAAGTAAGATTAAATATCTCAAATAAGGGTGATATTTGCTTGTTTTCTGTCTGATAAGATAATTCTTCTCACTAAGCAGATTTTATGTTAGAGTGTTTTACTTGTTTTAAGGGTTTTGGTCCTAAATGATCTCAGTAAGATATTACAGCTTGTTGCTGAAATTTCATGACCTATATTGAGTAAAACATGCTTGAAACTGTCCAACACTCACAAGTATAAAACTACTTTTTTAAAGTAATAATTTCTTATTTCAAACATGAAAAAAAAAATGACTTTGACACAATTGTGTCTCATAATTAAAACAGATGACAGCCAAATGGATTTTGCTGTTTTATTTTCAATGAAACAATATAAAATACGTACTCATATAGTAGTACAGTTGGCACAGTACAGTAAACTGACAGTTAATATTTAAACATTTAACATTTCTAACAATTTTGAACAGAAATAGTTCATGCACATTCAGATAAATTCTTCAAAATTACAATTAAAAACATTTTGGCCGGGGGCCGGGCTGTATATATGCGCACTAATTGACTGAAAGAGCACGCACTTGGTGCGATGATGTCATGTTATCGATGGAAAAATGCATTTTTAGACAATATGATTTGTCTGAGCGGCTAGGAGACGCCGAGAGTAACAAGCGGTTGCCTTGTTGCCTTTCCATTAAGAACAATAAAGTTTTTAGTATAAGTTTGTTGGTTTCAAGAAATGTAACGCCGAGCGCATATCATTATGTCAAGATAATGGCACTAGCATTTACTTAATTTAAGAATATTTTTCAACATATTGAGCAAAAAGGTCTCTTTTTTTTTTCTACCAAGAAAAGTGCACTTGTTATTAGTGAGAATATACTTATTTTAAGGTATTTTTGGGTTAATTGAAGTTAGCTAATTTTACGTGTTTTGGAAAGTCTTGACAAGCCAAATTTTCTTGTTCTATTGGCAGATAATTTTGCTTAGTTCAAATAAAATACCACTCATTTTTATATATTTTTTTCTTGTTTTTGAACACTGACTTTTTGCAGTGTAATCCGGGGGTCTTCAACCCAAAAATGTTGAAAGAGCCTTATTGGACCACAAATACAAAAAAGTCTGGAGCCGTAAAAAATTAAAAGACTTATATACCGTAAGTGTTATAATGACGACAACAAGTCTATATTAACTATAATAGCCTACTATCAAAATGACTATATGTCGCAGGCTGACACAAATCTTTGACAGAAATGTTAAATTGCAATTTTTATTCTATACATTTTTACAACATAGGAAAACATTAGTAAAACTTCTCAGAAGGTGAGATAACTCCTGGAAATGAGTGGCTTAGAATGGCCAAAGGTATAGATGTGTGTTTCCAAGTTAAAGGAAACGGAAGGCCGTCTTCTTCTAAAGGATTTATTACAATCTTTGCAAACTGGGTAGCGTTTGCTGTGGTCTGGAACAACATGGCACACTAACAGAAATGCAGCCAATATTACATACAGATAATGTGTCATGAGACATGCAAATATAAATTGAATGAGCTCAAATATACCTACAAACGAGGCATAATGATGCAATATGTACATACAGCTAGCCTAAATAGCATGTTAGCATGGATTATCTTGCAGTCATGCAGTGACCAAACATGCCTGATTAGTACTCTAACAAGTCAATAACATCGAACAAAGATCACCTTTGTGCATTCACGCACAGTGTGAAACGTTTGGTGGACAAAATGAGACAAAGAACGAGTGGCATAAAACACGTCTTTCTGTAGCGGCGTCGGAGAAAGTTGTACATGTAAACAAACTGTTGAGTCACAGTACACACGACGGTGAGTTCAAGGGCCGCTGAAATTAGTGGGACAAAACGGCGCTCGCCAAATACTCTCATCAGTGAAGCATAAACACAAACATATTAAACAGTGGGCTTTCTAACAATTAAGAAGGTTTGTGTGTGTTAGGTTTGTTCTCCTACAGAAACCATATATATATATATATATATATATATATATATATATATATATATATATATATATATATATATATATATATATATATATATATATACATACACAATGTAATATAATATCATAATATAATATCATATATATAATATTATATATATATATATATATATATATATATATATATATATATATATATATATATATATATATATATAATGTAATATAATATCATATATATAATATAATATAATATATATTATATTATATATTATATATATGATATTATATTACATATACATATATATATATATATATATACATATATATATACATATATATATATATATATATATATATATATATATATATATATATATATATATATATATATATATATATATATATATATACATATATACATACCAACTAAAGATGTCCGATAATATTGGACAGCCGATATTATCGGCCGATAAATGCTTTAAAATGTAATATCGGAAAATGTATGACTTTTTAAAACGCCGCTGTGTACACGGACGTAGGGAGAAGTACAGAGCACCAATAAACCTTAAAGGCACTGCCTTTGCGTGCCCGCCCAGTCACATAATATCTACGGCTTTTCACACACACTTGGTCAACAGCCATACAGGTCACAATGAGGGTGGGTGTACAAACAACTGTAACACCGTTATAAATATGCGCCACACTGTGAACCCACACCAAACAAGAATGACAAACACATTTCGGGAGAACATCCGCACCGTAACACAACATAAACACAACAAAACAAATACCCAGAAACCCTTGCAGAACTAACTCTTCCGGGACGCTACAATATACACCACCCGCTACCCCCTACCCCCCACCTCAACCCCGCCCACCCCCCACCTCATGCTCTTTCAGGGAGAGCATGTCCCAAATTCCAAGCTGCTGTTTTGAGGCATGTTAAAAAAAATAATGCACTTTGTGACTTCAATAATAAATATGGCAGTGCCACGTTGGCATTTTTTTCCCATAACTTGAGTTGATTTATTTTGGAAAACCTTGTTTCATTGTTTAATGCATCCAGCGGGGCATCACAACAAAATTAGGCCTAATAATGTGTTAATTCCACGTCTGTATATATCGTTATCGGTTGGTATCAGAATCGGTAATTAAGAGTTGGACAATATCAGAATATCGGCAAAAAAGCCATTATCGGACATCTCTAATTACAACAAAACATATTTTGTTGCTGACCCCCGTCTTAAAACTAGTACATCTAGGATGGCATGTACAGAGACTGTGGAGAAGTTAAAGACAAACCAATTTTTGGTTGATTTTGTCCTTCCTTGGTGGTCGTTCACATCTGCCGATGCACCAAAACAATGCCGACGGCTGCCTCTTCTACCAAGATTTATGAGGAGATTTAATGAGGCAAGTCGCAATGGTCATGTCCCACCCAACCTCCACTGGAGAACCCCTTCACCCCCCACCCAATTCTGTGAGCTCTGACAGCAAGCTCTATGCAAATGATTAAAACAGATTCCACACTTGTTGGCCCCACAGCAGACAATTATCACCATGGCAACGCCAATTACTGTGGTCCGTTGGGGGTCAAAGGTGCAATCCCAGGTGGGGTATTCCCAATCGGAAAGAGAAAAATGTGCTTTGCAGGTTTTCCGCTGCTCGGAGCACACAAGGCTCGAGTCACCCTGGTGCTCCATGACGGCCATTCCTTTGAGGGACCGGTTTCCATGGCAGGGGTTGCCGTGGTGAGGGGGGCCCTCTATGCACTCAAGGGGTAGTGGTAAACAACACTGATAAAATTCTCATATGAAAAGTTTGCTAATTGCAGTGGCTGTAACCCTTAATTATTAACTGCTTGGTGACCCTACACCAGTTTTTACAATTTAGGACTTCAGCAGGAGACACATGGAAGACCGGGAGTAGGAATAAATCAACTCTGCTTGTTCCTACAGTACTCCTGTTTAGGCATGTTATCTTGTGCCAGTTTAATCTAGCACAGTAGTATCTCAATTTAATAATTCCCCAATTTAACAGTTTTTTCAGATTGAAAGCCGTCTCTTAACTAAATTTCATACTTAATCTGAGTTACTAGCATCTACGCCAGGAGTGTCCAAAGTGTGGTTTGGGGGCCATTTGAGGGCCAAAACTACTGTTTTTTTTTTTTATTGGCCCACGACACCTGCTACAGAAAAAATAAACAGGTTTTTGATTACAAATAAAACCCCCCAAAAAACAAAAGAAAAATGGAACCAGCCCAATTTCTCCCCAAAATGGGACATGATGTTTGATGAACATACGCTTTCTGCAAGATATAAGACTTTAAGTGTGCTAAAGCCCTAGTGCAGGGGTTGGCAACCCAAAATGTTGAAAGAGCCATATTGGACCAAAAATACAAAAACAAATCTGCCTGGAGCCGCAAAAAATTAAAAGCCATATTACATACAGATAGTGTGTCATGGAATTAAGAGGACTTAAAGGAAACTAAATGACCTCAAATATAGCTACAAATGAGGCATAATGATGCAATATGTACATATAGCTAGCCTAAATAGCCTGTTAGCATTGATTAGCTTGCAGTCATGCAGTGACCAAATATGCCTGATTAGCACTCCACACAAGTCAAAAACATCAACTGAACTCACCTTTCATGCACAACCCTTAAAAGTTTGGTGGACAAAATGAGACAGAAAAAGAAGTGGCATAAAACACGTCCTAGAAAGTCGGAGAAAGTTATACATGTAAACAAACTACGGTGAGTTCAAGGATCGCCAAAATTAGTAGGACAAAACGGCGCTCGCCAAATACTCGAATCAGTGAAGCATGTTTAATATAAACAGTGTGCTTTGTAACAATTAGGGAGGTTTGTGTCATGTTTGTCCTCCTACAGAAACCATATTAAAACAAAAATAGATTTTTTTCCCCTCATCTTTTACCATTTTTCATACATTTTTTGATAAAGCTCCAGAGAGCCACTAGGGCGGCGCTAAAGAGTCGCATGCGGCTCTAGAGCCCCGGGTTGCCGACCCCTGCCCTAGTGGAATAATGATACCAAAATTGATAAAGAATAATAAGAAGAAAAATGTATTAAACTTTTTTCAAGTTAAAGTACCACTGATAGTCACACACACTACACTGCAAAAACTGAAATCTAAGTAAGATTAAATATCTCAAATAAGGGTGATATTTGCTTATTTTCTGTCTGATAAGATAATTCTTCTCACTCAGTTAGAGTGTTTTTACTTGTTTTAAGGGTTTTGGTCCTAAATGATCTCAGTAAGATATTACAGCTTGAAGCTGAGATTTTATGACCTATATTGAGTAAAACATGCTTGAAACAAAAATATCAACACTCACAAGTATAAAACTACTTTTTTAAAGTAATAATTTCTTATTTCAAGCATGAAAAAAAATCATAATGCCGAGTGCATGTCATTATGTCAAGATAATGGCACTAGCATTTACTTAATTTAAAAATATTTTTCAACATATTGAGCAAAAAGGTCTCATTTTATTTTTCTACCAAGAAAAGTGCACTTGTTATTAGTGAGAATATACTTATTTTAAAGGTATTTTTGGGTTCATTGAAGTTAGCTAATTTTACTTGTTTTGGAAAGTCTTGACAAACCGAATTTTCTTGTTCTATTGGCAGATAATTTTGCTTAGTTCAATTAAAATACCCCTAATTTTTTTTTCTTGTTTTTGAACACTGACTTTTTGCAGTGTAGGTGTGGTGAAATGACTCTCTGCATTTGACCCATCCCCTTGTTCCACCCCCTGGGAGGTGAAGGGAGCAGTGAGCAGCAGCGGTGGCCGCGCTCGGAAATCATTTTGGTGATTTAGCCCCCAATTCCAACCCCTGATGCTGAATGTATCAATGGATCCCATTTTTATAGTCTTTGGTATGACTCGGCCGGGCGATCTCAGGGCGGACACTCTAACCACAAGGCCACTGAGTGTATGGACCCCAGGATGCAGAAACGGAAGGTAAATGCAGTAAAGAAGACCTCTTCATTAGGGAAACGCAGGTCAGACAAAAACAAAGATGTGCAGCTGGGTAGCGCACAAGGTACGTTAAGGTACAAAGCAAAAATAATCCTGTCCCGAAAAGCATCCTGAATTGGAAACTAGGGACAGGTGTTCCCTGATTGCTAATCAGGGACAGGTGAAAGAACCATCGCTCAAACCAGAGGAGTGGTGGCAAATGAAGGCAAACATGATGTGGAACGCAAAATAAGAGCGATGGACAGGAAATTATACAACATACAACAAAATAATACTAACTATCATCTGGTATCACGACAGGTTTTTAGGATTTTGAAGATTTTGAATGTACAAAAAAAGTACAAAGTGGCCCCTACAGACATCAACTTTTCTGTGTGTGGCCCTCGCTGGAAAAAGTTTGGACATGATCTACGCTATTAGTTAGTCTTACTTTCTACCATTAGATCCACATAGCGTTGTTTTTCCAACCATGGGAAGGCAGAAAGTGAGTGTGAAAAACAGTGCTGAGAAGAAGAAGTGGATGATATTCGTTGAATTAAAGAAATAAATCATCAAAAAACATGACCGAGTGTATAGCTCGCTAGCATTTGGAGTGTAGGTCAGCACCATACTGAAGCAGAATAAGTCGATAACGCCAGCCGAGGACGTTAAAATAACCTCTAAACGACAATTATCCATGACAATGTGGAGAAACTGCTGATGGTGTGTTTGACAGAGAAGCAGTTGGAAAGAGATATTGTACAAGTCCACGCTCCAAGGTAAATGTGTACATCATTATTACATTACTTCATAAAACAGCTGTGGTTGTTTGTAGTATATTCGTCAAACAATATTTCTAAAGTTTGATTTGAGATACAAGTGTTTTGAGTTAAGAGCTCTGTCTTGAGTGTCGGCAGAGTAACCGTGTAATACTCTTCCATATCAGTAGGTGGCAGCAGGTAGCTAATTGTGATCACAATATGCAGACGACAGCGGGAGGCAGTGTGCAGGTAAAAAGGTATCTAATGCTTAAACTGAAAAACAAATAAAAGGTGAGTGCCCCTAAAAAAAAGGCATTTAAGCTTAAGGAAGGCTATGCAGAACGAAACTAAAACTGAACTGGCGACAAAGTGAAGAAAAACACAATGCTGGACGACAGCAAAGACTTACAGCGTGTGGAGCAGAGAAGGTGTCCACAAAGTACATCCGAACATGACATGACGATCAACAATGTCTCCACAAAGAAGGATAAAAACAACTGAAATATTCTTGTTTGCTAAAACAAAGCAGGTGCGGGGAATATCGCTTAAAGGAAGACATGAAACTGCTACAGGAAAATACCAACAAAACAGGAAAAGCCACCGAAATAGGAGCGCAAGACAAGAACTAAAACACGACACAGGAAAACAGCAAAAAAGTCCAAATAAGTCAGGGTGTGATGTGACAGGTGGTGACAGTACACCTACTTTGAGACAAGAGCTATAGTGATGCATGCTTAGTTATGGTTTAAAGTCACATCCAACGACTTTTTATTGTCAATATCGAGTTCCACATTTTAATGATTTCTGCTGCTGGTGTGCCTTTGGATTTTTTCAATGAAAAAAATGTGCCTCGGCTCAAAAAAGGTTGAAAAACACTGGTCTAGAGCTCAGCAGAGTAACCGTGTAATACTCTTCCGTATCAGTAGGTGGCAGCAGGTAGCTAATTGCTTTGTAGATGTTGGGAACATGGTTTGTCGTGATCACAATATGCGGGAGGCATTGTGCAGGTAAAAAGGCATCTAACGCTTAATCCAAAAATAAACAAAAAGGCAAGTGCCGCTAAGAAAAAGGCATTGAAGCTTAGGGATGGCTATGCAAAACAAAACTAAAACTGAACTTGCTGCTATGTAAACAAAAACAGAATGCTGGACGACAGCAAAGACTTACAGCGCAAGACAAAACTAAAACTGAACTTGCTGCTAAGAAAACAAAAACAGAATGCTGGACGACAGCAAAGACTTACAGCGCAAGACAAAACTAAAACTGAACTTGCTGCTAAGAAAACAAAAACAGAATGCTGGACGACAGCAAAGACTTACAGCGCAAGACAAGAACTAAAACACGACACAGGAAAACGTCAAAAACCTCAAAATAAGTCACAACAAGAATTATAGTGAAGCATGGTTGGTTATGGTTTGAATTCATATCCAACAAAAAACACCTTTTTATTGTCAAAATCGGCTGCTGAGTTTCATTTTTCAATGATTTCTGCTGGTTGTGTGCCTCGGGATTTTTTCAATAGATAAAATGTGCCTTGGCTCAGAAAAGGTTGAAAAACACTGGTCTAGAGCTCGGCAGAGTAACCATGTAATACTCTTCCCTATCAGTAGGTGGCAGCAGGTAGCTAATTGCTTTGTAGATGTTGGGAACATGGTTTGTCGTGATCACAATATGCGGGAGGCATTGTGCAGGTAAAAAGGCATCTAACGCTTAATCCAAAAATAAACAAAAAGGCAAGTGCCGCTAAGAAAAAGGCATTGAAGCTTAGGGATGGCTATGCAAAACAAAACTAAAACTGAACTTGCTGCTATGTAAACAAAAACAGAATGCTGGACGACAGCAAAGACTTACAGCGCAAGACAAAACTAAAACTGAACTTGCTGCTAAGAAAACAAAAACAGAATGCTGGACGACAGCAAAGACTTACAACGCAAAACAAAACTAAAACTGAACTTGCTGCTAAGAAAACAAAAACAGAATGCTGGACGACAGCAAAGACTTACAGCGCAAGACAAGAACTAAAACACGACACACAGGAAAACATCAAAAACCTCAAAATAAGTCACAACAAGAATTATATCGAAGCATGGTTGGTTATGGTTTGAATTCATATCCAACAAAAAACACCTTTTTCTTGTCAATATCGGCTGCTGAGTTTCATTTTTCAATGATTTCTGCTGGTTGTGTGTCTCGGGATTTTTTCAATAAATAAAATGTGCCTTGGCTCAGAAAAGGTTGAAAAACACTGGTCTAGAGCTCAGCAGAGTAACCGTGTAATACTCTTCCCTATCAGTAGGTGGCAGAAGGTAGCTAATTGCTTTGTAGATGTCGGGAACATGGTTTGTCGTGATCACAATATGCGGGAGGCAGCGTGCATGTAAAAAGGTATCTAACGCTTAAACCAAAAATAAACAAAAGGCAAGTGCCGCTACGAAAAAGGCATTGAAGCTTAGGGATGGCTAAGCAAAACAAAACTGAAACTGAACTTGCTGCTAAGTAAACAAAAACAGAATGCTGGACGACAGCAAAGACTTACAGCGCGTGGAGCAGACGGCGTCCACAAAGTACATCCGTACATGACATGACAATCAACAATGTCCCCACAAAGCAGGATAGCGTCCGCATAACTTAAATAGTCTTGATTGCCAAAACAAAGATGGTGCGCGGAATAGCGTTCAGGGAAGACATGAAACTGCTACAGGAAAATACCAACAAAACAGGAAAAGCCATCGAAATAGGAGCGCAAGACAAGAACTAAAACACCACATACAGGAAAACGTCAAAAACCTCAAAACAAGTCTCAATAAGAGTTATAGTGAAGCATAGTTGGTTATGGTTTGAATTCATATCCAACAAATGCGAAAACGACTATTTATCGTCGATATCGGCTGCTGAGTTTCATTTTTCAATGATTTCTGCTGGTTGTGTGCCTCAGGATTTTTTCAATAGATAAAATGTGCCTTGGCTCAGAAAAGGTTGAAAAACACTGGTCTAGCGCTCGGCAGAGTAACCATGTAATACTCTTCCCTATCAGTAGGTGGCAGGAGGTAGCTAATTGCTTTGTAGATGTCGGGAACATGGTTTGTCGTGATCACAATATGCGGGAGGCAGCGTGCAGGTAAAAAGGCATCTAACGCTTAAACCAAAAATAAACAAAAAGGCAAGTGCCGCTAAGAAAAAGGTATTGAAGCTTAGGGATGGCTATGCAAAACAAAGCTAAAACTGAATTTGCTGCAAAGTAAACAAAAACAGAATGCTGGACGACAGCAAAGACTTACAACGCAAAACAAAACTAAAACTGAACTTGCTGCTAAGAAAACAAAAACAGAATGCTGGACGACAGCAAAGACTTACAGCGCAAGACAAGAACTAAAACACGACACACAGGAAAACATCAAAAACCTCAAAATAAGTCACAACAAGAATTATATCGAAGCATGGTTGGTTATGGTTTGAATTCATATCCAACAAAAAACACCTTTTTCTTGTCAATATCGGCTGCTGAGTTTCATTTTTCAATGATTTCTGCTGGTTGTGTGTCTCGGGATTTTTTCAATAAATAAAATGTGCCTTGGCTCAGAAAAGGTTGAAAAACACTGGTCTAGAGCTCAGCAGAGTAACCGTGTAATACTCTTCCCTATCAGTAGGTGGCAGAAGGTAGCTAATTGCTTTGTAGATGTCGGGAACATGGTTTGTCGTGATCACAATATGCGGGAGGCAGCGTGCATGTAAAAAGGTATCTAACGCTTAAACCAAAAATAAACAAAAGGCAAGTGCCGCTACGAAAAAGGCATTGAAGCTTAGGGATGGCTAAGCAAAACAAAACTGAAACTGAACTTGCTGCTAAGTAAACAAAAACAGAATGCTGGACGACAGCAAAGACTTACAGCGCGTGGAGCAGACGGCGTCCACAAAGTACATCCGTACATGACATGACAATCAACAATGTCCCCACAAAGCAGGATAGCGTCCGCATAACTTAAATAGTCTTGATTGCCAAAACAAAGCTGGTGCGCGGAATAGCGTTCAGGGAAGACATGAAACTGCTACAGGAAAATACCAACAAAACAGGAAAAGCCATCGAAATAGGAGCGCAAGACAAGAACTAAAACACCACATACAGGAAAACGTCAAAAACCTCAAAACAAGTCTCAATAAGAGTTATAGTGAAGCATAGTTGGTTATGGTTTGAATTCATATCCAACAAATACGAAAACGACTATTTATCGTCGATATCGGCTGCTGAGTTTCATTTTTCAATGATTTCTGCTGGTTGTGTGCCTCGGGATTTTTTCAATAAATAAAATGTGCCTTGGCTCAGAAAAGATTGAAAAACACTGTTTTATAGCTCGGCAGAGTACCCGTGTAATACTCTTCCCTATCAGTAGGTGGCAGAAGGTAGCTAATTGCTTTGTAGATGTCGGGAACATGGTTTGTCATGATCACAATATGCGGGAGGCAGCGTGGAGGTAAACAGGCATCTAACGCTTAAACCAAAAATAAACAAAAAAGCAAGTGCCGCTAAGAAAAAGGCATTGAAGCTTAGGGATGGCTATGCAAAACAAAACTAAAACTGAACTTGCTGCTAAGTAAACAAAAACAGAATGCTGGACGACAGCAAAGACTTACAGCGCGTGGAGCAGACGGCGTCCACAAAGTACATCCGTACATGACATGACAATCAACAATGTCCCCACAAAGCAGGTTAGCGTCCGCATAACTTAAATAGTCTTGATTGCCAAAACAAAGCTGGTGCGCGGAATAGCGTTCAGGGAAGACATGAAACTGCTACAGGAAAATACCAACAAAACAGGAAAAGTCACCGAAATAGGAGCGCAAGACAAGAACTAAAACACAACATACAGGAAAACGTTAAAAACCTCAAAATAAGTCACAACAAGAGTTATAGTGAAGCATAGTTGGTTTTGATTTGAATTCATATCCAACAATTGCGAAAACGACTATTTATTGTCGATATCGGCTGCTGAGTTTCATTTTTCAATGATTTCTGCTGGTTGTGTGTCTCAGGATTTTTTCAATAAATAAAATGTGCCTTGGCTCAGAAAAGATTGAAAAACACTGTTCTAGAGCTCGAAAGAGTACCCGTGTAATACTCTTCCCTATCAGTAGGTGGCAGAAGGTAGCTAATTGCTTTGTAGATGTCGGGAACATGGTTTGTCGTGATCACAATATGTGGGAGGCAGTGTGCAGGTAAAAAGGCATCTAATGCTTAAACCAAAAATAAACAAAAGGCAAGTGCCGCTAAGAAAAAGGCATTGAAGCTTAGGGATGGCTATGCAAAACAAAGCTAAAACTGAACTTGCTGCAAAGTAAACAAAAACAGAATGCTGGACGACAGCAAAGACTTACAGCGCAAGACAAGAACTAAAACACGACACACAGGAAAACGTCAAAAACCTCAAAATAAGTCACAACAAGAATTATAGTGAAGCATGGTTGGTTATGGTTTGAATTCATAACACCTTTTTATTGTCAATATCGGCTGCTGAGTTTCATTTTTCAATGATTTCTGCTGGTTGTGTGCCTCAGGATTTTTTCAATGGATAAAATGTGCCTTGGCTCAGAAAAGGTTGAAAAACACTGGTCTAAGGGATGTTTAGAAAGTCAATTTTCTAGGACTCCTCCGAGACTTGCCTCCATAGTATTGCATTCTGAGCCATTTGCGTTAATGGATGGAGAGGAGAACGCACTCCCGTCAACACATAAAAAGCTTTGATGAACCAGACAGAGTCGATGCTTCAACAATCGTGCTTATTCATTCCTTCGAGCGGGGCAGTCGGCGCTCTTTGCGACAGGATGAGGGGAATACAATTGCGCTGTTTAGTCACCACATCTGGAAGTCATAACAGCCCCATGTTGTGACGCTAAGACGCTAAACGCTTGTCTTGCCAGAGGTCTGTGGCCTGTTGAGCAAGATGCTTAGGGCACCGCGCGTACATGAGAAAAATCTAGTAATGACAAATTTTTTTGTGCTTTGAAAAGTTCAGATTTTTTTTTAAATACCCCTGTCAATACCATAAAACCTGAAGACACTGTCATTGCGGACCAAGGCCAGGCTTTCCCCTGGAGGTTGACAGCTTTCGGGTGGCAGAAATGGGGGCGGGGAGCATCAACACAAACCTGTGCACACATGCATGACCAAGTGTAGGGATCGCTCCTCTACATTTAAATTTGGGGTGCCCACATGCATGTTCACGGAGTGTATGTGCGAGTTGGGGGATGCTAGAATGAATAAACAAGACACAAACGGGCATGCAGTTGACCGTATTTCGATAGCACCTCCAAAGTTACTTAGGATGTGCCGACTGATAGAGTAGAGCCGCTCCCCTAAGCTAATAATAATCACCTCAGTTACGGCAAATAAACTAAATTTCTTATTAAATCATCGAGTAATCACTGGAGGACGAGGCTAAACATGTTACACACCGAGAGCTAGGGTTGGGCGATATGGACGATAAAGTATATCTCGATATATTTTTACTTGAACTCAATATTTGATATATATATCTGCATATATTTTCCGGTGAAAGTATACATATAAAGAAATTCATTTTTTAGCAAGATTCACTGAAATTGAAGTGAATGACAACTGTACTAGGCAACTTCAACCCTTGACAAACACCCTTCCCCCTCCACATCCCACCTCCCCGGATTGTAAATAACCAAATGTAAATAATCAAATGTATGTACTTGTTCTTACGCTATCTGAACTCACTATGTTCTCTGCTCGCTGTACATATCCTACCAAGTCAGACCTACACTGTTTCAATGTCCATTTCTCTGATGATGCAATTGTTGATGACTGAAGTGCTGATATCAACCAAACCCTCCTCATCCCACCCCCCGGATTGTAAATAATGTACCGTATTTTCCGCACTATAAGGCGCACCTAAAAACCACACATTTTCTCAAAAGCTGACAGTGCGCCTTATAACCCGGTGCGCTTTATTACGATTCATTTTCATAAAGTTTCGATCTCGCAACTTCGGTAAACAGCCGCCATCTTTTTTCCCGGTAGAACAGGAAGCGCTTCTTCTTCTACGCAAGCAACCGCCAAGGAAAGCACCCGCCCCCATAGAACAGGAAGCGCTTCTTCTTCTACTGTAAGCAACCACCCGCCCCCGGAAGAAGAAGAAAAAACGCGCGGATATCACCGTACGTTTCATTTCCTGTTTACATCTGTAAAGACCACAAAATGGCTCCTACTAAGCGACAAGGATCCGGTTCATAAAAAGACGCAATCTCTCCATCCGCACACGGATTACTACCGTATTTCACAGCAACTGATATTCCTGTGAACCGCACTGTGGAACGGGAGCACGTACGGTGAATATTCGCACCACAGGGAATGAGAAGTCATCCTTCACTGTGGTTCTAGCTTGCCATGCTAACTTCCACCCATGGTGATATTCAAAAGGAAGACCTTGCCAAAAGAGACCTTTCCAGCCGGCGTCATCATAAAAGCTAACTCGAAGGGATGGATGGATGAAGAAAAGATGAGCGAGTGGTTAAGGGAAGTTTACGCGAAGAGGCCGGGTGGCTTTTTTCACACAGCTCCGAAGGCGAACACACCTTCACTAAGACGGGCAGACAGCGCCGGACGACATACGCCAACATTTGCCAGTGGATCGTAAATGCCTGGGCAGATATTTCGGTCACAACTGTGGTCCGAGCTTTCCGGAAGGCAGGATTCACAGAACAACAGCGACACTGACTCCGATGACTTCGACGAGACGGAACCGGCCATTTTGGATACCACGCTTGCGCAACTTTTCAATTCGGACACCGAAGACGAAGAATTCGAAGGATTTACGAATGAAGAATAACTTCAGAAGGTGAGCGCTATGTTTATTTTGTGTGTTGTGACATTAACGTTCGAGCAACATTATGTTGCTATTGCTCTACACCATTTTGAATTTTACTATGTTTGTGATTGCACATTTGCGTACATTTTGGGACAGAGTTGTTAGAACGCTGGTTTTCAATATATTATTAAAGTTTGACTGAACTATCTGACTGTTTTTTTGACATTCCCTTTAGCGCAGCGTAGGCGCGGCTTATAATCCGGGGCGGCTTATTGGTGGACAAAGTTATGAAATATGTAATTCATTGAAGGTGCGGCTAATAATCCGGTGCGCCTTATAGTGCGGAAAATACGGTAAATAATTCAATTTTACTCTGATGATTAACTTGTGTGATGACTGTATTATGATGATAGTATATATTTGTACCATGAATTGATTTACGTGGACCCCGACTTAAACAAGTTGAAAAACGAATTCGGGTGTTACCATTTAGTGGTCAATTGTACGGAATATGTACTGTACTGTGCAATCTACTAATAAAAGTCTCAATCAATCAATCAATCAATCAATGTGCGAGTCGGGGGAAGCTAGAATTAATAAACAAGACACAAACATGTGCAGAGATGCATGACGAAGTGTAGGGATCGTTTCTCTAAATTTGGGGTGCACATATGCATGTTCACGGAGTGTATGTGCGAGTTGGGGGATGCTAGAATGAATAAACAAGACACAAACGGGCATGCAGTTGACCGTATTTCGCAGCTCCTCCAAAGTTACTTAGGATGTGCCGACTGATAGAGTGGAGCCGCTCCCCTAAGCTAATAATAATCACCTCAGTTACGGCAAATAAACTACATTTCTTATTAAATAATCGAGTAATCACTGGAGGACGAGGCTAAGAGTTAGGGCTGGGCGATATGGACGATAGAGTATATCTCGATATATTTTTACTTGAACTCGATTTTTGATATATATCTCGATATATTTTCCGGTGAAAGTATATATAAAGAAATTCATTTTTTAGCGAGATTCACTGAAATTTAAGTAAATGACAACTGTACTGTAAACAGTCAGTGGCACTTTTATTAACCCAGTTAGTCAAGATGGGTATTAACATCGCTGGGATATAAAGACAATATAAAGTATTTCTGATTCTGATTATGAACCTAATATTACATGTCATGTAGACCGCAAATAACTGTAAAAATAAACTCAAAATATGACCTCAACACCAAGAAATAAGTGCGTAGTAAAGTTTAAAGGTCTACTGAAACCAGGGCCGGCCCGTGGCATAGGCCGTATAGGCAAATGCTAAGGGCGCCGTCCATCAGGGGGCGCCACGCCAGTGCCACAAATGTTGGAGAAAAAAAAAAAAGAAAGAAAGTTGGTACTATTATTTCTAAATACAAAAAATAATCCCACGTTAATTAAAATGCAAAGTAAAGCCTATTTAATAGAAATATTATTTGTTACAACATTACGCCCCCCCCCCCCCTCTCCCTTACCGTATCATGACTCTTTTTGGACGTCACCACATCAAAAAATCAACACAAGATGTCAAAACGGCCAAAACTGTCAGGTGCCCAAGGAAGAAAAAAGAGAAAAGAAGAGGAGGAGAAACGAGAAAAGACAGAGGTAGCAGGTAGGTAACGTTAGCCTACATGAAATTATTTGTCTGTTACAGAATGTGATAGTAACCTGGCTTGTTAGAATTAAGCTAATGTTACATGATTCGGCAATTGCTAATCAATAAATAGCTAGTTCTGTTTTAACGTCGGGTTAATATTGTGGAGGGGGCTAAATTGTTATGTAAAATAATAATGTAACGTTAGGTAATTACTGTACTCCCACCTTACATTCCTCAGGTATTAGATCTTTTAAGCAGGTGTTTTTTGTTTACATTGTTATTGCCTTCTGGTTAGCTAATGTTTGCCCTGCAGGTAATAATCACTTGTCCACCCCTTTATATATTAGGTATAGTTGTAAGTAAAAAAAAAAAAAAAGGTCAAAGATAAAGCTATTCGGTTTCTTGTGAGGGGGGGGGGGGGGCGCCACCTAAAATCTTGCCTAGGGCGCCAGATTTGTTAGGGCCGGGCCTGACTGAAACCCACTACTACCGACCACGCAGTCTGATAGTTTATATATCAATGATGAAATCTTAACATTGCAACGCATGCCAATAGCTTACTAAAGTGCAATTTTAAATTTCGCGCGGAATATCCTGCTGAAAACGTCTCGGTATTATGACGCCTGCACGTGACGTCACGGATTGTAGAGGACATTTTGGCACAGCATGTTGGTCAGCTATTAAGTCGTCTGTTTCATCGCAAAATTCCACAGTATTCTGGACATCTGTGTTGGTGAATCTTTTGCAATTTGTTCAATGAACAATGGAGACAGAAAAGAAGAAAGCTGTAGGTGGGAAGCGGTGTATTGCGGCAGGTGTTGTGCCGGATAACGCACCCCTGCCGTAGAATGCACCCCCTGACTGTTGTGCCGGATAACACAGCCGGTGTTTCATTGTTTACATTCCCGGAAGATGACGGTCAAGCTTTACCATTGGCCTGTGGAGAACTGGAACAACAGAGACTCTTACCAGGAGGACTTTGAGTTGTATACGCAGACGCGGTACCGTGAGTACGCATGCAGCTGCGACTTCCAAACATTTGATCGATAGACCGTACGTGCGTGCCGCTATGTGCATGTCACGTACGTAACTTTGGGGACTTTGGGGAAATATATGTGCTGTATGAACTTTGGGGAGGTGAACGGTACTTTGGGCTGTGGGATTGAGTGTGTTGTGCAGGTGTTTGAGTTGTATTGGCGGGTTATATGGACGGGAGGGGGGAGGTGTTTGTTATGCGGTATTAATTTTAGGCATATTAAATATAAGCCTAGTTGTGTTGTGGCTAATAGAGTATATATATGTCTTGTGTTTATTTACTGTTTTAGTCATTCCCAGCTGAATATCAGGTCCCACCCGCCTCTCACAGTATCTTCCCTATCTGAATCGCTCCCACTGCCCTCTAGTCCTTCACTCTCACTTTCCTCATCCACAAATCTTTCATCCTCGCTCAAATTAATGGGGAAATCGTCGCTTTCTCGGTCCAAATCGCTCTTGCTGCTGGTGGCCATGATTGTAAACGATGTGCAGATGTGAGGAGCTCCACAACCTGTGACGTCACGCTACTCGTCTGCTACTTCCGGTACAGGCAAGGCTTTTTTTATCAGCGACCAAAAGTTGCGAACTTAATCGTCGATGTTCTCTACTAAATCCTTTCAGCAAAAATATGGCAATATCGCGAAATGATCAAGTATGACACATAGAATGGATCTGCTATCCCCGTTTAAATAAGAAAATCGCATTTCAGTAGGCCTTTAAGAACCGCGTTACAGCAGAAAGTAAGTAACAGGAAATAAGTAGATGAATAAGAGTTAGAGAGAGGATAATATTACAACAACTGTTAGTGTGTCAGCATTCACTTTGATTTGCTTAAATAATTGTATGTAATAATAGAGAATAAGGGACTAGTTTAAATATTGTGTTGATATTGTTAAACTGTCAATAGCATTTATCCGACAGGAATTTTCTGTTTAAAAAAAAAACAACTTTATGTTTTCATTATCATCTCTCCAAAAGAACTTGTTGTGTAAATGAACGTACAAAACAACTGCGGGTTGAGCTCATGTCGTTCCAAAGACCGGCCTGCAACCTTACTCCTGCAGCTTCTGATGCAGTAGCACACGGGACTAAAAGTTGGGCAAACATGAGCTGCTGGGGCCAAGTTCACCCACTGACGAAAAATGTACAGCTGGCGACGTATAGCAAGAGGTGCAAGTCATAACATCATCCAGAAGACGTCAACAGCACAGTTGCCAACGTTATGTAGCAGCAGGGGGTGTGAGAACAGACATTTTGCATGGACTATTTGTCATCAGCCTATACACACACACACACACACACACACACACACACACACACACACACACACACACACACACACACACACACACACACACACACACACACACACACACACACACACACACACACACACACACACACACACACACACACACACACACACACACACACACACACTATGTTCCCAGGAGTGTTTCAAAGGGGTCCTATTATGATTGCATTCTAGATTTAAAACAGTCCCTTGGGGCCTACTTAACATGTAATAGTGGTTCTTTGGTCAAGATTTGGCATTGATTTTAGTATCAGCAAGTCGCCAAGTTTAGTGGGCGGTCTTATTAACGTGCCTCCACTTCGACTGCGCCAGCCATGTTGTAGTTTTTAACGCTTCCATATGGAGTCTACTGACAGCTATAAATGAGTATTATATAGAGATGTCCGATAATATCGGCCGATAAATGCTTTAAAATGTAATATCGGAAATTATCGGTATCAAAAAGTAAAATGTATGACTTTTTAAAACGCCGCTAGGGAGAAGTACAGAGCGCCAATAAAGCTTAAAGGCACTGCCTTTGCGTGCCAGCCCAGTCACATAATATCTACGGCTTTTCACAAGGCAAGGCATACTTGGCCAACAGTCATACAAGTCACACTGAGGGTGGCCGTATAAACAACTTTAACACTGTTACAAATATGCGCCACACTGTGAAACCACACCAGACAAGAATGACAAACACATTTCGGGAGAACATCCGCACCGTAACACAACAGAACAAATACCCAGAACCCCTTGCAGCACTAACTCTTCCGGGACACTACAATATCCATAACTTGAGTTGATTTATTTTGGAAAACCTTGTTACATTGTTTAATGCATCCAGCGGGGCATCACAACAAAAATAGGCATAATAATGTGTTATTTCCACGACTGTAATTATCGGTATCGGTTGATATCGGAATCGGTAATTAAGAGTTGGACAATATCGGAATATAGGATATCAGCAAAAAAGCCATTATCGGACATCTCTAGTATTATACGTTAATTTGTAGAAGAAATGGCAACAGCGGAGGATGCAAGTGCGGGCCAGTCTGGCCCACAACAAGAGGACAGAGAAAAAGTAGGAACTTGTTGACTACAATTTCGGCTTACATTGGCTTTCTGGGTAAATCTCTACTATATACGGAGATATCTTGCCGAGGTCTCCAATGGGAAACACGTCACAAGTCAGAGCAAATTCCAAACGGCTCGTTTGGAGGAAGCATGAAAGAAGGCAAGATTGTTTTACAAATATCTCTGCCATGCCTCCACGGTTTAATTTGATTTCAAATTTTCGGGACTTATGCAGATCCCAAATGCAAAACGAGTGAAGTTGGCACCTAGTGTAATTCGTAAATAAAGACAGAATACAATGACTTGCAAATCCTTTTCAACTTATATTCGATTGAATAGACTGCAAAGACAAGATATTTAATGTTCGAACTGAGAATTCGCAAAGAATCAATAACTTAGAATTTAATGGCAGCAACACATTGCAAACAAGTTGGCACAGGGGCATTTTTACCACTGTGTTGCATGGCCTTTCCTTTTAACAACACTCTGTAAACATTTGGGAAATGAGGGGACCAATTTTTGAAGCTTTTCAGGTGGAATTCTTTCCCATTCTTGCTTGATGTACAGCTTAAGTTGTTCAACAGTCCGGGGGTCTCTGTTGTGGTATTTTAGGCTTCATAATGCGCCACACATTTTCAAAGGGAGACAGGTCTGGACTACAGGCAGGCCAGTCTATTTTACTATGAAGCCATGCTGTTGTAACACGTGGCTTGGCATTGTCTTATTGAAATAAGCAGGGGCGTCCATGATAACGTTGCTTGGATGGCAACATATGTTGCTCCAAAACCTGTATGTACCTTTCAGCATTAATGGTGCCTTCACAGATGTGTAAGTTACCCTTGCCTTGGGCACTAATGCACCCCCATACCATCACAGATGCTGGCTTTTCAACTTTGCGCCTATAACAGTCTGGATGGTTCTTTTCCTCTTTGGTCCGGAGGACACGACGTCCACAGTTTCCAAAAACAATTTGAAATGTGGACTCGCCAGACCACAGAACACTTTTCCACTGTGCATCAGTCCATCTTAGATGAGCTCGGGCCCAGCGAAGCCGGCGGCATTTTTTGGGTGTCGTTGATAAATGGCTTTGGCTTTGCATAGTCGAGTTTTAACTTGCACTTACAGATGTAGCGATCAACTGTAGTTACTGACAGTGGTTTTCTGAAGAGTTCCTGAGCCCATGTGGTGATATCCTTTACACACTGATGTCGTTTTTTTTTATGCCTGAGGGATCGAATGTCACGGGCATTCAATGTTGGTTTTCAGCCTTGCTGCTTACGTTCAGTGATTTCTCCATATTCTATTAACCTTTTGATGATATTACGGACCGTAGATGGTGAAATCCCTAAATTCCTTGCAATAGCTCGTTGAGAAATGTTGTTCTTAAACGCATTTGTTCACAAAGTGGTGACCCTCGCCCCTTCCTTGTTTGGGAATGACTGAGCTGCTTCTATACCCAATCATGGCACCCACCTGTTCCCAACTAGCCTGTTCCAAATAGGTGATGAGCATTCCTCAACTTTCTCAGTCTTTTTTGCCACTTATGCCAGCTTTTTTTAAACCTGTTGCAGGCATCAAATTCCAAATGAGCTAGCATTTGCAAAAAATAACAAAGTTTTCCAGTTCGAACATGAATTACCTTGTCATTGCAGTCTATTCAATTGAACATAGGTTGAAAAGGATTTGCAAATCATTGTATTCTGTTTTTATTTACGATTGACACAAGGTGCCAACTTCACTGGTTTTGGGGTTTGTATACAAAAACAGGTACCTATAGGTAAGAAAAGTTGGTTTTGCATAATACGTCCCCATTAAATCTAGGGTGCATGCCAAGGGAAGGTAATAAACGAGTGGATTTTCTGGTCAGTCTGAGGTGGATCTTTGTCTTTTACAAATAGACTCTCCTAATTGGTCTTCCAAAATCTCCCTAGCACAGATTGTTAGATGCCAATATGCGAGCAAGAATGCCCCGGATGAGTGTCCTCTCTGTTGTGGGGCATCGTCCGTGAGGAATGGAATGTGACACTGGTGTCAGGCCGCGTTTGAGTGGCTGCCCGCGAGGCGGCCCATGATGGAGCTCCGCTAGAGGGGCGTCATGCACTGAAACCATTCCTGCAAAGAAATGTTGCCGGTGCCAGATAAACGGAGGACTCCTGAGGAAAGGGGCTCCTGGAGAACAAATGACCTTAAAGAATCCCCTCGATTAACGCAAGCGTGTCATTTTCACAGCTGTTTAAACACATCTGTACTGCAGATGGGATCTGTTGCAATCCACTAAAAAGGGACCTTTTCCAAGATTGTGCAAGGACAACCACCTCTGAACAATCATTCTTCCTACCATGCTGATTATAATAAACATGACTAGTAAGCCTTTTTTCGCGACAAAAACAAAAGCACCAAGACGAGCACTCTGAGAGTCTTATGCAGGTCAGTAGGTCGCGCGCTTCCTCCGACGTATGGGAATTGGATTATGTCCCTGCTTGCAGCCTTAATCGTGGAAAACACTGGCCTGCCAGCTCCCATTAGACACCTGTAGTGCAAGAAGCATGGCAGGATAGTGAGGGGGAAGGGGGCATCATCCTGAGCTATTCAACACCTCCGACTATGGAACAGAGCTAGAATGCATGAACTAGGGCCGGGCGACGTGTTGAAATCGCCATGTCAAATCGCTAATGCTAATCAGTAGCATGTACATGACAAATCTCTAAACGTGCATCTTAGTTGTGGTTTTTGTTAACAAATTTGTACGTGTTGAAGTCGCCATGTAAAATCGCTAATGCTAATCAGTAGCATGTACAAACCCCGTTTCCATATGAGTTGGGAAATTGTGTTAGATGTAAATATAACCGGAATACAATTTTTTGCAAATCATTTTCAACCCATATTCAGTTGAATATGCTACAAAGACAACATATTTGATGTTCAAACTGATAATAATTTTTTTTTTTGCAAATGATCATTAACTTTAGAATTTGATGCCAGCAACACGTGACAAAGAAGTTGGGAAAGGTGGCAATAAATACTGATAAAGTTGAGGAATGCTCATCAAACACTCATTTGGAACATCCCACAGGTGAACAGGCAAATTGGGAACAGGTGTATGCCATGAATTAGTATAAACGTAGATGCCATGAAATGCTCAGTCATTCACAAACAAGGATGGGGCGAGGGTCACCACTTTGTCAACAAATGCGTGAGCAAATTGTTGAACAGTTTAAGAAAAACCTTTTTCAACCAGTTATTGCAAGGAATTTAGGGATTTCACCATCTACGGTCTGTAATATCATCAAAGGGTTAAGAGAATCTGGAGAAATCACTACACGTAAGCAGCTAAGCCCGTGACCTTCGATCCCTCAGGCTGTACTGCATCAACAAGCAACATCAGTGTGTAAAGGATATCACCACATGGGCTCAGGAACACTTCAGAAACCCACTGTCAGTAACTACAGTTGGTCGCTACATCTGTAAGTGCAAGTTAAAACTCTCTTATGCAATGCGAAAACCGTTTATCAACAACACCCAGAAACGCTGGGCCTGAGCTCATCTGAAATGGACTGATACAAAGTGGAAAAGTGTTCTGTGGTCTGACGAGTCCACATTTCAAATTGTTTTTGGAAACTGTGGACGTCGTGTCCTCCGGACCAAGAGGAAAAAAACCATCCGGATTGTTATAGGCACAAAGTTGAAAAGCCAGCATCTGTGATGGCATGGGGGTGTATTAGTGCCCAAGACATGGGTAACTTACACATCTGTGAAGGCGCCATTAATGCTGAAAGGTACATACAGGTTTTGGAGCAACATATGTGGCCATCCAAGCAACGTTACCATGGACGCCCCTGCTTATTTCAGCAAGACAATACCAAGCTACGTGTTACATCAACGTGGCTTCATAGTAAAAGAGTGCGGGTACTAGACTGGCCTGCCTATAGTCCAGACCTGTCTCCCATTGAAAATGTGTGGCGCATTATGAAGCCTAAAATACCACAACGGAGACCCCCGGACTGTTGAACAACTTAAGCTGTACATCAAGCAAGAATGGGAAAGAATTCCACCTGAGAAGCTTAAAAAATGTGTCTCCTCAGCTCCCAAACGTTCACTGAGTGTTGTTAAAAGGAAAGGCCATGTAATACAGTGGTGAACATGCCCTTTCCCAACTACTTTGGCACGTGTTGCAGCCATGAAATTCTAAGTTAATTATTATTTGCAAAAAAAAAATAAAGTTTATGAGTTTGAACATCAAATATCTTGTCTTTGTAGTGCATTCAATTGAATATGGGTTGAAAAGGATTTGCAAATCATTGTATTCCGTTTATATTTACATCCAACACAATTTCCCAACTCATATGGAAACGGGGTATGTACATGACAAATCTCTGAACGTGCATCTTAGTCGTGGTTTTTGTTAATAAATATGTAGGTGTTGTAATCGCCATGTCAAATCGCTAATGCTAATCAGTAGCATGTACATGACAAATCTCTAAACGTGCATCTTATTTATGGTTTTTGTTAACACATTTGTACGTGTTAAATCGCCATGTAAAATCGCTAATGCTAATCAGTAGCATGTACATGACAAATCTCTAAACGTGCATCTTAGTTGTGATTTTTGTTAACAAATTTGTACCTATGTACAAATTTGAGTCAAATTTGAGTCGCTGGACAAGTCTTGTCCAGGGTGTACCCCGCCTTCCGCCCGATTGTAGCTGAGATAGGCTCCAGCGCCCCCCGCGACCCCAAAGGGAATAAGCGGTAGAAAATGGATGGATGGGAAATTTGTACCTAGCCAAGTTACAGTATATACAACCTATCTCTAAGATGTGGTACAAGCAGTCATGCTTCTTGCTACTTTCTTTTCAAAAACCACCTTATGGTGTTAATTTGTTCAAAAACCTGCCATCAGCTTGTAATTGAGGACATTATCGCAACCGAACCCAGTGATTAGACATAACCCAATCAGCTCCTGAAGAGGCGTGTCCTTACAGAATTAGGCGACGACCTCAATGCTGGCAGACAGGCAACAGCTCGTCTTTAAGTGGGCGTAACACATATGGGACGAGGAGTTAATGCTTCCGGGCCGTCGCATGCATGCAAGCCATACAAGCGATCATATCTCATGTCATCTGTTCTCGGTTGTAAATCCCACCCTGACTACAGCTGCACTACAGTAAGGCCAACATCCTGTTCTTCACTGCATGCATATCTCAGAATGTGCACATACAATGAGGTCAGCAATTATTGTTTTTTTTTTTTTAACACAGAATGCTCACAAATGACCACTGAGTGATGAAAGACGTCTTCACGGTGCAAGGATGACAACAACAACAAAAATGCTACAAAAAAATCTGGTTTTACCCTAGCAATAAATGATGCTTACTACACTGCAAAAAGTCAGTGTTCAAAAACAAGGGGAAAAAAATACAAAAATTTGGGGTATTTTATTTGAACTCAGCAAAATTATCTGCCAATAGAACAAGAACATTTGGCTTGTCAAGACTTTCCAAAACAAGTAAAATTAGCTAACTTCAATGAACCCAAAAATACCTTAAAATAAGTATATTCTCACTAATAACAAGTGCACTTTTCTTGGTAGGAAAAAAAAACCTTTTTGCTCAATATGTTGAAAAATATTCTTAAATTAAGTAAATGCTAGTGCGATTAACTTGACATAATGATATGCGCTCGGCATTACATTTCTTGAAACCAGCAAACTTATACTAAAAACGAATTTATTGTTCTTAATGGAAAGGCAACAAGGCAACCACTTGTTACTCTCGGGGTCTCCTAGCCGCTCAGGCAAATCATATGGTTTAAAATGCATTTTTCCATGGATAACATGACATCATCGCACCAAGTGTGTGCTCTTTCAGTCAATTAGTGCGCTTATATACAGCCCGGCCCCCCGCCAAATTTTTTTAACTGTAATTTTGAAGAATTTATCTGAATATTCATGAACTATTTCTGTTCAAAATTGTTAGAAATGTCACATGTGAAATGTTTAAATATTAAGTTTACAGTACAGTGCCAACTGTACTACTATATGAGTACATATTTTCTATTGTTTCATTGAAAATAAAAAATCAAAGTCCATTTGGCCGTCATCCGTTTTTATTATAAGACACATTTGTGTCAAAGTCATGATTTTTTTTTTCATGCTTGAAATAAGAAATTATTACTTTAATAAAGTAGTGTTATACTTGTGAGTGTTGATGACACAGCTTTGCAACAGTTGATATTCTAGTTTCAAGCATGTTTTACTCAATATAGGTCATAAAATCTCAGCAACAAGCTGTAATATCTTACTGAGATCATTAAGGACTAAAACCCTTAAAACAAGTAAAACACTCTAACATAAAATCTGCTTAGTGAGAAGAATGATCTTATCAGACAGAAAATAAGCAAATATCACCCTTATTTGAGATATCTCTTCTTACTTAGATTTCAGTTTTTGCAGTGTATAAATATTAAAACACATTAGATACATTAAATGAAGTAGGTATTAGAATAGAATAGAATGGACTTTATTGCCATTATATTTACATATAATGAGATTAAGGACTCCAATTTAAGGTGCGGTAGTGAAAACAAATATGGAATAAAAATAAATCACACAAGAAGTAAAAAAGATAAACAATAAGAATTGAAATAAACAATTTGGAGGTGGCTATAGGTCAGGGGTGTCCAAAGTGGAGGCCGGGGGCCATTTGTGGCCTGCAGCACATTTTAAAAATACTATTAAAAAAACAACATTAAAAAGTGTAATAAAAGAGAAAACTGGTGAAATGTAACAAGAACAAGTTGCAATGTCGCCTCTAACAACACAAAGCTGCCTTCAGAAGGTTTTTTTCTTCTTTAAAGCGGTAATTGCTCCAAAAAATAATAATGAATCAAAATGTATGAATTATTGACCTTTTATGGCTCCAATTACTTTGCGTCAAATATTCCACTTTGAAATATTTTTTGGGAAGTAAAAATTGCATAGTTAGGGTATTAAAGCATCCCATTAAAAACCGTAATTTGAAAAAAAAAATAAAATCTTATAATCGACAGATATATTTGAAGTTGATCTAGAGCAGGGGGCCACATTGGGTTAAAAAAATGTGGCCGGGGGCCAGGCTGTATGTATATATATATATACAGTATATATATGTATATATATATTGCATGGCAACATAAGCATGGCTTATGTTGCCATGCTGTACCAAATCTTCCCAGGGCCTTCAGAATCAACAATGCGTCCGTGCACTGTAAGTGAACGGGCACATACGGTTGATAGATAATTGCGATAGCCAATCAGATCACGGGTTGTTGTCAGTAAGGCCTTCTAGCTGTTTTTTTCCTCACGCGTCCTTTGATTGGATACTCTGACTGAGACCATTTCAGGTCCCTGGGACCAAACTTGATTAAGAAAATAATCTGTATATTGTATCGGTTTTGAAAATGAAAAATGTTTCATTGTGCGGCCCTCAGTGGAAAAAGTTTGGACACCCCCTGCTATAGGTGACGCAAGGACAAGTGGATGACATGTCCACATGCACATCTCCGCACCATAAAGAGACAAAGTGCAAGTGACAAGTTCAAATATTGTGCACTAATTTACATTTTGAGCCCACGGTCCAGCATCCACTGCAGTGAATATCCTGGAGAGACGCCGGTCTCAGCATCCTGCAGGCGTGGACCAGAACAAAAGGCTGCCGTTTCTGCTACTGCGCAAAAAGCGCACCGGTACGCAACAATATACGCCCAACGATGGGTTAAAAAAAAAATGCAATTAAACGCACTGGAATAATTAAATCCTTAATTAAAAAGGGAAGTTACAATCCCCCCCCGTTGAGTTAAGTGACACAAATTCGCATGTTGCTGCACGTCGCGCTCACAGGATTAGTGCACACAACGACGCCACCAATCTTATTGCGCTTATTTATGACATTTTGCAGACCTTTTACAACTCATGTAAAAATAATATAGAGTTGGTGGCATTAAAGGACAAATGTTGAGGCTCTTACCTACAGGTTGAGGCGGCTGGGCGGCACAAACGTGCTGGTAGGAGAGCTGCTGACAATGAGCGCTGTTGAGGGGAACTCTCACCCCTCCCACCGCGTTCGGCTACCGTAAGTGCGGCACTGATGGCGCAACGGGATTGAGTGAAGCTGAAGGCATGCCGGGGGGGCAAAACTGAAAAACAAACAAACAAACAAAAAAAAACTACCATTAGATAATGTGTTGTAGTGAAAATGTACAAAGTATACACTGACCGTAGTTGGCTTGGCAGCAGGTGCGGAGTGGCGTTTGAGCACTTTGGGTGTGGTTGTTGCTGAGGGAAGATGGAGAAATTGGGGATGAGGATGAGCGCACCCGAATGACATGTTGCGTAATTTCTTATAAAACCATACCATGAAAAGTGCTCTAAAATCAATGCCATTTATGCAGTTTCAGCACCATTTATTCCTGCACGTCAGAAAGGTGCAACAACGTTTCTGGTTGTCACGTCTCCAGTGTTGCGCAACCCTCTGCTGCTACCTGGCGGTAAGAGTTCAAAATTGCATTCAAGATTCAAGATTCAAGATGCTTTATTATTGTCCATTCTTTAACATGTACAAGACACATAATAACTGAAATTTAATTTTCGGCACAGTCCCACTAAGAGCAGACATACGTTACAGGGAGACAAGACGGGACCGCCAACGGATCAGCCACTTACGGCGCTCCTTAAAAAAGGTGGGGGAAAAGGTGATATTGGGAAAGGGGGGAAAGAGTAAAAAAAATATCAGTCTAAGGCTGTACCCTCGGGAGGGGGTCCAGACTGAGTCCAAGGGAAAAAAAACTCACATAGCATTGCACACATAAATATGTTACATATAATCACAACGACTCGCAACAGGGGGGTGGGGGGGGGAATTTGAGGCCCTGAAGGCCGGCCTGCTGCTATAAAGTTAAAGTTAAAGTACCAATGATTGTCACACACACACTAGGTGTGGCGAAATTATTCTCTGCATTTGACCCATCACCCTTGATCACCCCCTGGGAGGTGAGGGAAGCAGTGGGCAGCAGCGGTGGCTGCGCCCGGGAATCATTTTGGTGATTTAACCCCCAATTCCAACCCTTGATGCTGAGTGCCAAGCAGGGAGGTAATGGGTCCCATTTTTATAGTCTTTGGTATGACTCGGCCGGTATTTGAACTCCCAACCTACCGATCTCAGGACGGACACTCTAACCACTAGGCCACTGAGTAGAAAAAAATAAAATAAATAAAAAAATAAAATAAATAAATAAAGCGCTACTAGCCATCCATAACCCCAGGAATTAAGCAGTGGTGAAGGCGTTGGTTGAGGAAGGGGCGGGTGCGTGCATGTATGCCCAATTAGGTGTGATGTTGAAATGTTTTTGTGGACTGGGGCCGATCTCAAAGTTCGACACCAGGTGTTGTTGAGAAAAAGGGAGGTCAAAAGCGTCCATCGTTGAGGTGTCCTCGGGGGTGTTTTTCAGAACAGCCTGTTCCTGATAGCGTCAAGGCCATTCGAGGGAGTCAAATCGTAGATTAGGCTGTTGTTTTCGTCGAGCAGTCAAAAACAATGACTTGCCTGCTCTATTTGTCCATGCTGGTTTCTCTCAAATTCAATTGAATTCTCCTTCTCAGCAAACTTCTCCATGATGTGATCCATTTTGCGATTCAGTTCAGAAATCGCCACAGTCTGTGTTCCCACAGCCTGGCCCAATCCTTCCATTGCGACGAACAGCCGTTGGGCTCCTAGTGTGGCTGCCATCGTCTTCCGAATTTGACGATACACCAGAGCAATGCCCAGCCCAATCAGCAGGTGCCCCGCGATCACGGTTCCAAATAGGTAGATGTCTTCCACGTCCTCGATGGAAAGGACTGAGAGGCACATGATTCTCCATTTTTTCCAGGAGTCTCTCACGTACCCCGCAGCAATGGTTCCATCAGGGCAGCCAGGCTCCCCCGAACCTCTTTTCCTTGTCGAAAAGACTTTGTCAATTGCGTCGAGAGTCCAGCTGATCATATCCATGTTTGATGTTTAGATTTGAGGACAGCGCAAAGAAAGAGGCTTCAAAAAAGTTCAGACAAGACAAAAACGAAGAGAGCAAGCAGGGAAGGAAGGAGCACAGAAAAATGTGACCGCCCTCACCAGAGGCAAGACAGAAATGTCTGTTCTGGTCATACACTATATTGACAAAAGTGTTTGGCCACCTGCCTTGACTCACATATGAACTTGAAGTGCCATCCCATTCCTAACCCATAGGGTTCAATATGATGTCGGTCCACCTTTTGCAGCTATTACAGCTTCAACTCTTCTGGGAAGGCTGTCCACAAGGTTGCAGCATTTGTTCATAGGAATTTTCGACCGTTCTTCCAAAAGCGCATTGGTGAGGTCACACACTGATGTTGGTTCGAGAAGGCCTGGCTCTCAGTCTCCGTTTTAATTCATCCCAAAGGTGTTCTATCGGGATCAGGTCAGGACTCTGTGCAGGCCAGTCAAGGTCATCCACGTCAGACTCTGTCTTCCATGTCTTTATGGACCTTGCTTTGGGCACTGGTGCATAGTCATGTTGGAAGAGGAAGGGGCCCGCTCCAAACTGTTCCCACAAGGTTGGAAGCATGGAATTGTCTAAAATGTTTTGGTATCCTGGAGCATTCAAAGTTCCTTTCACTGGAACTAAGGGGCCAAGACCATCTCCTGAAAAACAACCCCACACCATAATCCCTGGTCTACCAAATTTCGCACTCGGCACAATGCAGTCTGAAATGTAGCGTTCTCCTGGCAACCTCCAAACCCAGACTGGTCCATCAGATTGCCAGATGGAAAAGTGTGATTAATCACTCCAGAGAACACGTCTCCACTGCTCTAGAGTCCAGTGGCGACGTGCTTTACACCACTGCATCCGACGCTTTGCATTGGACTTGGTGATGTATGGTTTAGATGCAGCTGCTCGGCCATGGAAGCCCATTCCATGAAGCTCTCTGCGTACTGTACGTGGGTTAATTGGAAGGTCACATGAAGTTTGGAGCTCTGTAGCAACTGACTGTGCAGAAAGTCGGCGACCTCTTTGCACTATGCGCTTCAGCATCCGTTGACCCCTCTCTGTCAGTTTATGTGGCCTACCACTTGGTGGCTGAGTTGCTGCTGGTCCCTAAACTCTTCCATTTTCTTATAATAAAGCCAACGGTTGACTTTGGTATTTTTAGGAGCGAGGAAATTTCACGACTGGATTTGTTGCACAGGTGACTATGACAGTTCCACGCTGGAAATCACTGAGTTCCTGAGAGCGGCCCATTCTTTCACAAATGTTTGTTAAAGCAGTCTCCATGCCTAAGTGCTTGATTTTATACACCTGTGGCCGGGCCAAGTGATTAGGACACCTGATTCTGATCATTTGTATGGGTGGCCAAATACTTTTGGCAATATGGTGTAAGATCAATGCTCAAATGGTGATTTTGCTTGGATTTATTTTAAAGGACGCACCAGTAAAAGAAGCAGAAGAGAAGCAGTCATTTGTTATTCAAGTTAAGACAGTGGTTTACTTTTCATGTTTACAAGTAGGCCTATAGGCCGCAAATTGCTAAAATGTTTAACACATTTGTCTGTACAGTTCACAGAGGATTCAAGATGCAAACCGTTTGGCACTGGAACAGATTACTTCTATTATTTGTTATTTCCAAATCTGAGGTGGAAGACCTTCCCTTAGTTTAATACCTGGTATTAAACTAAGAGGCTATTAATGAATTGCTTTCTAATGCATTAAGTCGGGGTGGCCAAAGTGCATACTAGTTAAAGTTAAGTTAAAGTACCACTGATAGTCACACACACACTAGGTGTGGTGAAGTTACCCTCTGCATTTGACCCATCCCCTTGTTCCACCCCCTGGGAGGTGAGGGGAGCAGTGAGCAGCAGCGGTGGCCGCGCTCGGGAATCATTTTGGTGATTCAACCCCCAATTCCAACCCTTGATGCTGAGTGCCAAGCAGGGAGGCAATGGGTCCCATTTTTATCGTCTTTGGTATGACTCGGCCGGGGTTTGAACTCACGATGCTGTCAAATGATACAAACCACACTTTTGAATTTGGATTAAATAATGATTAATCACAGGTTTATTACTTGCTTGCATAATTTAAATGCTATTTTGTGGTCAGAATGTCAAACAGGAACATTTTTAAATGTTTCACTTGGATCGGCGTCATTTATTTGCTCCAAACTTGATACTAGGTCTATCTAAAGTCCCATCTGTGTTTATTTTGAAGAAGCGATTTCCAGTCAATCATCTTAGCACTGACATTTGCACTGATCACTAACCGTATAACAACCCGTGTCGCCTTGCAGGTAACCATTCAGGTCAAGGAGCATGTACGGTCAAAATAAATTGCGTGATTAATCTGCGTACTTACAGTACATGATTAATGTGATCATTTCTTTGACTAGCGTATTTTTCGGACTATAAGTCGCAGTTTTTTTTTCATAGTTTCATTTTTTCATAGGGTGCGACTTATACTCAGGAGCGACTTATGTGTGAAATTATTAACACATTACCGTAAAATATCAAATAATATTATTTAGTTCATTCACGTAAGAGACTAGACGTATAAGATTTCATGGGATTTAGCGATTAGGAGTGACAGATTGTTTGGTAAACGTATAGCATGTTCTATATGTTATAGTTATTTGAATGACTCTTACCATAATATGTTACGTTAACATACCAGGCACGTTCTCAGTTGGTTATTTATGCCTCATATAACGTACACTTATTCAGCCTGTTGTTCACTATTCTTTATTTTAAATTGCCTTTCAAATGTCTATTCTTGATGTTGGGTTTTATCAAATAAATGTCCCCAAAAAATGTGACTTATACTCCAGTGTGACTTATATGTTTTTTTCCTTCTTTATTATGCTTTTTCGGCCGGTGCGACTTATACTCCGGAGCGACTTATAGTCCGAAAAATACGGTGATCACATGAGTTAACCTATTTTTTGACAGCCCTACTAAAACAACTCAAGTATAACAAAAGAGCAAACAGGTGAAAAAAGGTGAAATGTTAAAGCTTGGTTGTTCTTTAAAAAAAATCTATATTGTATTTGTTTTAAACTTTTTGAATATCAAAAAGGACCCCGCATCCTTTGATTTCTGAAAAAGGTTTGGGCACCCCTGCATTAAGTACATTATTTTCACTGACTGATTTTCATTTAAGAAAAAAACTAAGTAAATTAAAATAAATTAGCTTTATTAGGAGTCACAAACTGACGCTAACCTACACTTTGAAACATGTTTGGTAATAATCTGTAATAATCATTTTTTTATTTGTTTCCTATCTTGAACCCCTAACTAACACAGTGAGGGACATCTCACTTCTGGCTGACGATGGTCCTGGCAATGAGCTCTTTCATTATCTCATTGGTTCCTCCATAGATGGGCTGGATACGGGAGTCTACAAATGCCCTGCAAGAGCAAAAAGATGATTCAGCAACATTTTTGAGACACTGTGGGGGGTCGACTGAGCACTTACTTAGCGATGGGGTACTCCCACATATAGCCCCAGCCACCGTGGAGCTGCAGGCACTGCGTGGCCACCTTGTTCTGGAGATCAGATGCCCTGCAGGGTAAAAAAAAAAGACATTTAGCGTTAAAAAGTATCAGCACACACACTCAAAAGAAATGCACCTCTCACCAGTATTTGGCCATGGAAGCAGTAGAAGGGTCAAGACGTCGGTCAGTGTGCAGCTGCAGGCAACTGTCAATGAACGCTCTGCCCACACAGATTTCTGTCTTTAGCTCTGCCAGTTTGTGCTGTACGGTCTGTGCAGGGTAACCAAAGGCGTGCAAAGTCACTTTAAGTCACAAATGTGCAAAACTGCAGAAGACAACACCTGCAGGTGAGCGATTGTCTTCCCAAATGCTTTCCTCTGCAACACGTAGCTCCTGGTCTCCTCAAACATGAACTCACAGCTGGCGATGGCCATGTCTGCAATCACCAGACGCTCCTAAACAGAAATCCTTACAATAAATAAAGCCTGACATGCAGAAATGTGCTGTGTGGAGAGATGTCCGATCATATCTAATATATAAATGCTTTAAAATGTAATATCGGAAATTATCGGTATCGGTTTCAAAATTATCGGTATCAGTTTCAAAAAGTAAAATTGATTACTTTTTAAAACGCCGCTATGTACACGGAAGTAGGAAGATGTACAGAGCGCCAATAAACCTTAAAGGCACTGCCTTTGCGTGCTGGCCCAGTCACATAATCATACTTGCCAACCCTCCCGGATTTTCCGGGAGACTCACGAAATTCAGCGCCTCTCCCGAAAACCTCCTGGGACAAATTTTCTCCCAAAAATCTCCCGAAATTCAGGCGGAGCTGGAGGCCACGCCCCCTCCAGCTCCATGCGGACCTGAGTGACGTGTTGACAGCCTGTTCTCACGTCTGCTTTCCCACAATATAAACAGCATGCCTGCCCAATCACGTTATAACTGTAGAATGATCGGGGGCGAATTCTTGGTTTCTTATGTGGGTTTATTGTTAGGCAGTTTCATTAACGTCCTCCCAGCGCGGTAACAACACACAACAACAGCAGTCAAGTTTTTGTCTACCGTAAAGCAGTTCGTCTGCCGTAAACAGCAATGTTGTGACACTTTTAAACAGGACAATACTGCCATCTACTGTACATGCATATGTGACCCACCCATAATGTGTCACATTTTTGTGTTGATTTATTTATTTTATTTTGTGGTTTGAATTCGTTTTTGGAGCTGTCATTACACATTTATCAGTATTCACATTGGTCAGTAGAAGGCAGTAGGGCGTTTCTTCCCAATTGAATGCTATCACCTGCAGACCGGAAGTGTCTTGTCATTCTGATGAGAGCGACCAGTCTGTGAACAATTGAAACGTCCTGTGTGCTTTTTCCTCCTGTATAACAGGTTAGTTTTGGTGAATCAACTGGTGAATCAAAGTTGGCAAGTATGCACATAATATCTACGGCTTTACACACATGCAAGTGAATGCAAGGCATAATTGGTCAACAGCCATACAGGTCACACTGAGGGTGGCTGTATAAACAACTTTAACATTGTTACAAATATGCGCCACACTATGAACCCACACCAAACAAGAATGACAAACACATTTTGGGAGAACATCCGCACCGTAACACAACATAAACACAACAGAACAAATACTCAGAACCCCTTGCAGATGCTTGTTTTCATTCGAAAAATCTACCTCTCACACGTGATGACAAGGAGAAAAAGAATTAGCCCACTCTTTGAGCTTCATCTGTTACACAAATAGACTAATAGTTTGGACTGAGTGAAGCTGTTTTATTTATGTTTTGTGCCTTTTTTCACCATAAAAGATGGCTGTGTTTTCTACTAGTCTAGACTAAAGCAGTTTTTTATTTTTGTGCCTTTCTTGTTTTTATTTGCACATTTTTGTTACTCATACGAATACGTTAAGAACAGGGCAGATAGAGCCCAGTTTATAGTATACTCTGGACTGAAGCTGTGTGCCTTCATTGTTTTTGTAGCTGTTTTTTTGAGGCATGTTTAAAAAAAAAAAAAAAGCACTTTGTGAAAGTCAAAGTTAACAGTGTTTCCCATAGTTGTAGTGGGTATCAGGATTTTTTTCAGGGAGAGCATGTCCCACATTCCAAGCTGCTGTTTTGAGGCATGTTAAAAAAAATAATGCACTTTGTGACTTCAATAATAAATATGGCAGTGCCATGTTGGCACTTTTTTCCATAACTTGAGTTGAAGTTGTTCTCTTATTTTGGAAAACCTTGTTACATTGTTTAATGCATCCAGCGGGGCATCACAACAAAATTAGGCATAATAATGTGTTAATTCCACAACCGTATATATCGGTATCGGTTGCTATCGGTAATTAAGAGTTGTACAATATCAGAATATCGGATATCGACAAAAAAGCCATTATCGGACATCTCTAGCTGTGTGCATGAGGGTACATTTACCGTACCTGTGGCAGCTCGTTCATCAGGTAGTAGAAACCCTTGTTGACTCCGCCTAATAGTGCATCAGCCGGGAGCCGCACGTCCTCAAAGAAAAGTTCAGCCGTGTCCTTCAGAAGAAGATGAGATATGACAAAAGTGGTGCCATGGAGATGGGGAATAACATCGTCGGCGAATGTACCTGCGCCTTGAGGCCGATCTTTTCCAGCTTGCGACCTTTCTGGAAGCCTTTCATACCTTCCTCCAGCAGGAAAAGGCTGATGCCATGTGCTGCTGTCTTTGCCTCACGGTTGGTCACGGCCACCACCACCACCAGGTCGGCCATCCAGCCATTGGTGATGAACACCTACACAGGGGCACAAGGCATGCAGATTTCATAAATACTCACTTTAATCTTGTTTTCGAAAAGCATTTTCATTTTACCGTAATTTCCAGACTCCTACTTGATCCCCACCTTTTTACAATGCTGTGGCTAATTTATAGATTTTTCCAGGTTCCCAAGCTTTACATGGGGCCAATACACTTAGCCTTGCCACATCAGAAGTTTTTCACATTTTATCAAATGCACTCACACAACTATTCAGCAGTGGTGTGCCGTCAGGGCCACCAAGGCCTTCTCTGCTGGCCTAACATAACCAGAAATCATGATCATAATTAAAGATAAAATTATTTTTTTATTTACTTTCCCTAAATATCTAAAGATATTAATATTCTCTTCATGTCATATTATGCTCCTTCCAGTGCTGTTGTTTTTAGTTTTAGTTTGTATCCAATCAGAATTCAGCTAGCTTATGTTGCCATGCTGTACCAAATCTGCCAGCCGCCTTCAGAATCAACAATGCTGGCGTGCACTGTAAGTGAACGAGGACATACAGTTCATAGACAGTTGCGATAGCCAATCAGATCACGAGTTGTTGTCAGTAAGGCCTTCTAAATGGCCTCACGTTGAACGTGACATTTACGTGTCCTGTGATTGGATACTCATTGGGACCGATGAATTTGAGAACACAGAGTTGAGAGACAGTCAATAGCCAATCAGATTGCAAGTTGTTGACAGTAGCTGTTCTGTTACTACTAAAAGTTGTAAACTCTTGTTTTTAAAGTGTGTCATGCTTGTCATTTAGTTAACATTGCTACATGTGTATTTGTCGCCATCATGTGGTCAGGGCAGTTAATATATCTTTGAGAAGTGTGGACTTGGAATCAAACTTTATTGACCGGAAGTTGCATAAGCCAAGCAGAGAAATTTACGGTACCGTATTTTTCGGACTATAAGTTGCAGTTTTTTTCATAGTTTGGCCGGGGGTGCAACTTATACTCAGGAGCGACTTATGTGTGAAATTATTAACACATTACCGTAAAATATCAAATAATATTATTTAGCTCATTCACGTAAGAAACTAGACGTATAAGATTTCATGGGGTTTAGCGATTAGGAGTGACAGATTGTTTGGTAAACGTATAGCATGTTCTATATGTTATAGTTATTTGAATGACTTTTACCATAATATGTTACGTTAACATACCAGGCACGTTCTCAGTTGGTTATTTATGCCTCATATAACGTACACTTATTCAGCCTGTTCACTATTCTTTATTTATTTTAAATTGCCTTTCAAATGTCTATTCTTGGTGTTGGGTTTTAGCAAATACATTTCCTCCAAAAATGCGACTTATACTCCAGTGCAACTTATATATGTTTTTTTTCCTTCTTTATTATGCATTTTCGGCCGGTGCGACTTATACTCCGGAGCGACTTATACTCCGAAAAATACGGTATTGGAAAGCAACACAAAAAGCAAACCAGACACACGTGGTTCTTGCCTCCCACGGCAGCCACTTCACCTTGTTGCCATTCAGGATCCAATCGCTGCCGTCCTGCTTGGCATATGTCCGCACACCTTGAAGGTCACTGAAAATAGTAATACAAAATACCGTATTTTCCGCACTATAAGGCGCACCTAAAAACCACAAATTTTCTCAAAAGCTGACAGTGCGCCTTATAACCCGGTGCGCTTTATATATGGATAAATATTAAGATTCATTTTCATAAAGTTTAGGTCTCGCAACTACGGTAAACAGCCGCCATCTTTTTTCCCCGTAGAAGAAGCGCGCGGTGCATGCTGGGATATGTGACGTTTCATTTCCATTTGTGTGTTTATGTAAAGACCCCAAAATGGCTCCTATTAAGTGTGTTGTCTGTCTAATTATAAATAATGCAGACGAGGCGTGTTAACTGAGTTCTCAACGTTTACTCACAGCGTGCTCATAACCACATTCTAACTGCCAGCATACAACAACGCTTCTCAGGGCTACCGCGCATGCTCGTAACTATCGTTGCATGCTGGGTAGTGTAGTTGTTATATTTGCTAGCTCATAACAGCACATTGAGAGACACGCTTACGCGCTTAATTCAATACTCGCCGTCATTCCGGGTGGATTGACAAAAGACCTCCAGCCGCTAGATATTGGTGTCAACAGGGCATTCGAAGCTAGACTGCTAACTGCGTGGGAACAATGGATGACAGAAGGCGAACACACCTTCACTAAGACGAGGAGGCAGCGCCAGACGACGCCAACATCTGCCAGTGGATCGTAAATTTGCCCAACTTTTCACTTCGGACACCGAAGACGAAGGATTTACGAATGAAGAATAACTTCAGAAAGTGAGCGCTATGTTTATTTTGTGTGTTGTGACATTAACGTTCGAGCAACATTATGTTGCTATTGCTCTGCACTATTTTGAATTTTACTATGTTTGTGATTGCACATTTGCGTACATTTTGGGAGTGAACAGAGTTGTTAGAACGCTGGTTTTTAATATATTATTAAAGTTTGACTGACCTATCTGACTGTTTTTTTGACATTCCCTTTAGCGCAGCGTAGGCGCGGCTTATAGTCCGGGGCGGCTTATTGGTGGACAAAGTTATGAAATATGCCATTCATTGAAGGTGCGGCTAATAATCCGGTGCGCCTTATAGTGCGGAAAATACGGTATGTCAAAACAGATCGAAGCAGTCCTACTTCTTGAGACAATCATGAGTCCTCACCTGCCTGCTCCTGGCTCCGTCATTGCGATGGCACAGATGCATTCCCCAGAAGTCATCTTTGGAATAAAGCGTTGGATCTGCTCTTTAGTGCCATAGTTGACAATGTAGGGCATGACGATGTCGGAGTGAAGCCCGAAGCCTGGGCCTGAACAGTTCGAGTACATCCTGTTGGGATGAAATCGGAAACACATCAGAGACAGGACATAAGAAGTGATTCAGTTTGTTTTGTCCACTCACTGTTCTTCCCATGTGATGGCCGCTGAGAGCAGGTCTCCGCCGATTCCACCACACTCTTCTGGCGTCATAACTCCCAGCAGGCCTTGCTCGCCGGCCTTCAGCCACACCTCCCTGCTCACCTGGCCTGCCTTCTCCCATTCCGTGTGATGCGGAATCACCTCCTCTTGGAAGAATCGCCGCACGCTCTGCCTGAAGAGGTCGTGGTCCGCGTTGAAAATCCTTCGAGTCCCAATGTCCGTCAGGTTCTTTGCACTGGACGTCTCCAGACGAGTGGAGGGGACGGGATGGCCGAGTTCTTGGGCATCATTGTGCTGCAGTCTGGAGTTATTATTTGAATATTTTCATGGTATTTACACAAAAACAACTCGAAACAGTTAATTCATTAGCAGTGTTGGGACTAACACAATGCCGTTACTTTCGGCGGTAAATAGTAATCTAATGTGTTATTTTTTATATTCAGTAACTCAGTTACCGTTACTACATGATGGGTTACTGAGTTATTTTACGTTATTTTTTATGTACTATCAGCTAGAAACTGAGAAGATCTGAGTGTGTTTTATTGGAGCGCTGCAGAAGAGGCGATCGGAAAAGAGGCGCCCGCTGTGTATGTATGTGTGTGGGAGGGGGGCGTGTCTGTGTTTACATCATGGCGGAGCCAGAAGTCGAGTTTTTTTAACATGGAGATATTCTCACTACTTTTCTTTTGTCGAGCACAGAGAAAATAACATTTTAGTTAAATGTAAGTTGTGTCTTGGATTAAAGATCCTATCCTAGCAATTCAAATCTGCTGAAACAGCTACAAAAGCAACATGCTTCGACGAAGCTAGTAAAGAGAGACACACTTCCCCTCCACCTCCAACAGCGGCTGGATTTTAACGAGGCACTGAAGGTACACACACTCTGTCAATTCTCTTATATACCGTATTTCCTTGAATTAGCGCCCGGGTGGTAATTAATTTAAAACCTCTTCTCACTCCGGCGCTTACCAAAGGCATGCGGTAAATTTAGGCATGCGGTAATTAATTTAAAACCTTTTCTCACTCCGGCGCTTACCAAAGGCATGCGGTAAATTTAGGCATGCGCTTATAAATTTGAGTGTGATGTAAGGATACCATCATGACATCGCTTAATGCCGCAATAAAAATTAAAGCACAATGAATCATCCCGGGAGTTCTTTTTGTTTGGGTCTGAAAAGGCAATTAAAATAACATTATTACCGCCTGTTAGCAGGTTTTCTAATGGAACATTTTTTCAAAATAAAGCGCTTTGAAAGACGCAACTCCAACAACAAAAAGTCAGCTCTCCACTAGAGATGTCCGATAATATCGGCATTATCGGCCGATAAATGCGTTAAAAAGTAATATCGGAAATTATCGGTATAATTTTTTTATTATCGGTATCATTTTTTTTGTTGTTGTGTTTTTTTTTTATTAAATCAACATAAAAAACACAAGATACACTTACAATTAGTACACCAACCCAAAAAACCTCCCTCCCCCATTTACACTCATTCACACAAAAGGGTTGTTTCTTTCTGTTATTAATATTCTGGTTCCTACATTATATATCAATATATATCAATACAGTCTGCAAGGGATACAATCCGTAAGCACACATGATTGTGCGTGCTGCTGGTCCACTAATAGTACTGACCTTTAACAGTTTATTTTACTAATTTTCATTAATTACTAGTTTCTATGTAACTGTTTTTATATTGTTTTACTTTCTTTTTTATTCAAGAAAATGTTTATAATTTATTTAGCTTATTTTATCTGTTTTTTCAAAAAGTACCTTATCTTCACCATACCTGGTTGACCAAATTAGGCATAATCATGTGTTAATTCCACGACTGCATATATCGGTTGATATCGGTATCGGTTGATATCGGTATCGATAATTAAAGAGTTGGATAATATCGGAATATCGGATATCGGCAAAAAGCCATTATCGGACATCCCTACTCTCCACCACTACAAATTAACACAATATTAATAATAAGAATTGCAATTATATAAAACATCGTAGGTACGTGACTTACCCGGCGGTAATTCTAGGCATGTGCTAATTATTTTGCGAAACGAGTTTGACCCGGGGGTAAATCGAGGCATGCGCATACTATATACATACTATACAGGTAAAAGCCAGTAAATTAGAATATTTTGAAAAACGTGATTTATTTCAGTAATTGCATTCAAAAGGTGTAACTTGTACATTATATTTATTCATTGCACACAGACTGATGCATTCAAATGTTTATTTCATTTAATTTTGATGATTTGAAGTGGCAACAAATGAAAATCCAAAATTCCGTGTGTCACAAAATTAGAATATTACTTAAGGCTAATACAAAAAAGGGATTTTTAGAAATGTTGGCCAACTGAAAAGTATGAAAATGAAAAATATGAGCATGTACAATACTCAATACTTGGTTGGAGCTCCTTTTGCCTCAATTACTGCGTTAATGCGGCGTGGCATGGAGTCGATGAGTTTCTGGCACTGCTCAGGTGTTATGAGAGCCCAGGTTGCTCTGATAGTGGCCTTCAACTCTTCTGCGTTTTTGGGTCTGGCATTCTGCATCTTCCTTTTCACAATACCCCACAGATTTTCTATGGGGCTAAGGTCAGGGGAGTTGGCGGGCCAATTTAGAACAGAAATACCATGGTCCGTAAACCAGGCACGGGTAGATTTTGCGCTGTGTGCAGGCGCCAAGTCCTGTTGGAACTTGAAATCTCCATCTCCATAGAGCAGGTCAGCAGCAGGAAGCATGAAGTGCTCTAAAACTTGCTGGTAGACGGCTGCGTTGACCCTGGATCTCAGGAAACAGAGTGGACCGACACCAGCAGATGACATGGCACCCCAAACCATCACTAATGGTGGAAACTTTACACTAGACTTCAGGCAACGTGGATCCTGTGCCTCTCCTGTCTTCCTCCAGACTCTGGGACCTCGATTTCCAAATGAAATGCAAAATTTGCATGGTTGGGTGATGGTTTGGGGTGCCATGTCATCTGCTGGTGTCGGTCCACTCTGTTTCCTGAGATCCAGGGTCAACGCAGCCGTCTACCAGCAAGTTTTAGAGCACTTCATGCTTCCTGCTGCTGACCTGCTCTATGGAGATGGAGATTTCAAGTTCCAACAGGACTTGGCGCCTGCACACAGCGCAAAATCTACCCGTGCCTGGTTTACGGACCATGGTATTTCTGTTCTAAATTGGCCCGCCAACTCCCCTGACCTTAGCCCCATAGAAAATCTGTGGGGTATTGTGAAAAGGAAGATGCAGAATGCCAGACCCAAAAACGCAGAAGAGTTGAAGGCCACTATCAGAGCAACCTGGGCTTTCATAACACCTGAGCAGTGCCAGAAACTCATCGACTCCATGCCACGCAGTAATTGAGGCAAAAGGAGCTCCAACCAAGTATTGAGTATTGTACATGCTCATATTTTTCATTTTCATACTTTTCAGTTGGCCACCATTTCTAAAAATCCCTTTTTTGTATTAGCCTTAAGTAATATTCTAATTTTGTGACACACGGAATTTTGGATTTTCATTTGTTGCCACTTCAAATCATCAAAATTAAATGAAATAAACATTTGAATGCATCAGTCTGTGTGCAATGAATAAATATAATGTACAAGTTACACCTTTTGAATGCAATTACTGAAATAAATCAAGTTTTTCAAAATATTCTAATTTACTGGCTTTTACCTGTATACCCGGCGGCAATTCAAGGAAATACGGTACTCTTTCATTC